>NW_027283297.1:0-58626 GCF_046629955.1 Centroberyx affinis | reverse complement strand
CTGATGTTTAGAAGAGAGTGTAAGAAGCACATTCTTGAAGTTATGAACATCACGCACCACTTTTTTGAAGAAGCTATGCTTAGACTCAAATCTCATAGTCCATAATTCCACTAGAGGTCCAAAGCAGCGTATGAGATGTGGACAATGTTCGATAAAGTGGTGCTTTGGCCGCAAGTTAAAGTCAGGAAAACTATCAATAAGCAACTTCCGGTGGTCAGATATTTTACTCTCCAAGTAACACAGTATTTCCTCTGAAATTGTAGTAGAGACAACAATCTCAACAATCTCTTTAAGGTCCATCAATATTTCCCATGAGGGCTCCTGTTCTGGTATACTGCTGCCAATCATAAGAGGGAGTAATCGTAATAGTGCCCAATTTTCGTGTCCATTGCCACTGACACTTCCCTTTGCAAAGCTTGCTTTTGTAAGTTGCTGTGGCTTGTTGACCCTATCAGAATACTTATATGGGAACGATTTTATGCGGTTATTCAGTCCATCAAATGTAATGAATCCTTTTCTAATCAGTTCTTTCAGACACAATGATAATTCTACTGGGATAACACCTTCAAAAAAGTCATGTAAAATATCTGGGGGAAATCCAGTAACTGTATGGAAGTATGACAGATGCTTACTCAGTACACATTCCCCTTTAACACCATTCACACTTTGCTTATCACTAGCTTCAAGCTCCACCACAAAGGTGTTGTGTTGCTCTACAGTTCTTAATGGAAAATCTCTTGCCTCAATAATTCCAATTTGGTCTCGACTAAGCAAACAAAATCTGCAAATCTTATCAACATTGAAAGATTCCTGAAAGCCTGCAAGACTATGTGCGCCAAGGTTATCTGCAGACACAGAATACTGTTCCCTTTACAAACTTATCTAGAACCTCCACAAACACCCCCTCTTGTTCCAGAGACTTTATATCCTTAATTAGTGGATAAAGAAATGCATCATACCCAAACAGTTTCACATCAGCACTCTTTCCAAGAACAGCCAGCTGAATTAAGGGTAGACTAGAGCGAAACTTGACTGGTAAATTGAGAATAACCCAATACACAGCAGTGATCTTATGAATTTTTCTAGATGTCCCCAAGGGATTACATACTTCAAAATCATCAATATAGAGCCCTATAGAAATATTTGTCTCTTGCACCCCCAAAAGCTTATTGTCTTTTAAGTACTGACCATCTTGAAAGGATCTGTACTGGCCGGTTAAATGTTCTTCATTGAACACCAACTTATCTAAAAAGTCTGGCCGTCTCAATAAATCCTCTAGAACTTGAACAACTGAAACATAAACAAAGGCATTTTTATGGGTCCTGTCATATGTATATTCAGTTGGTTCAATTACAGGAAAGTGCTCCTTGAAATGTAAATTCCTCCTGTGATCAGTGGACAATGCGCCTTTTGTTTCAGTAGCTAAAATTAGTGGATTTGTTTTGAAGATTGCCTCATTAATTTCTTGTACAACACCATCATCAATTTCAATATTATGTTTAGTAAGCACCTCTTTGATTCTTTGAAGGGAATGAAATTTGGAAAAGTGCAGAATATCATGAAATTCTTCAACAACTTTCTGTAATGCACTTTTAGAAACATGTAACACTGTTTGCATGCACAGAAAAAGAGATGCAAGCTTGTGTTCAAGAGTCTCAACATCTACATGCTTTTGAATCTCCCTTAGAGTATGATTTTTGTGCTTTCTACTTCTGTGAGAACTGAAGCTTTTAAGATTGTTTGTTTTAAATGCACACCTTAGAAAGGGGCAATGCACAGTCTCTTGATTTTTTAAATGATGTCCAAGATGAGCAAGGAACTTGCGTTCACTACATATGTCTCTAAATTCACATAATTCGCAAACAAATGTTGACTTCTCTTGCCTTTTGACTATACTGCTATGTGATCTGGAAAGGTGTGATTTTAGTGTGCCAGGAGTTTTGAAGGTACACACACAGTCACTGTGAACACAGGGCCAGTGTGCTCCTCTTCCGTGTCGCAGTTGGTGGTGCCTCAGAAGAACTTCTTGACTGGAGCTGACAAACTTGCAGAACTTGCACTTCATAAGTTAACTGAAATGAGAAAGCAATACGAGGCAAACAAATTAGCTAATTTACAATTTGTGGATTTGTGCAACAGCTCACGGCACCCCCCTCACACACCTCTACTTTTATACTCCTTCAACTGCACTAGGTCACTTTAATCCCAAGAACCTGCCACTGGCAATGTAAAACAATACAATACAGTATGTGCACTTTACTCTGTGCAATATCCTAGTTCTCATCTAGCTATTTCATGAATTTTTCCCGTTTTCACCAGCACAGTTGTTGTATTCAATTATCATTCAATCTTCAGTCACTTCACGTAAATTAATCTGTTTGAATTTCTTTTATCGTATTCATAACCTCTTAGCTCACTGCTCTTACTCACTCCACTTAGCTCCGACCAGTTGCTGTTTTAGAGTTCGGGACCGCTGCGTGGCTTAAAGATATACAATGATTTAGCAGTGGTTTTGCTTGCAGCCGCACACACCTACTGCCAGATGGTTGACACCCAGAAACGCCTCAAAAATTTTAAAGAAATGAGAAAATCCAGGCAGAAGGCAAACAAACACACCTTCACAGACTACCAATGGACCATAAGTAATGAGTGAGTAGGATAATTTTTTGGATGAGTTCATGCCATTTCTGCCTAGTATGCCTTTAACCCTTGTGCATCACTAGGGAAATTTTTGTCTTTTTCATTTTTCGATAATTTTGGCTGTGTTAATGCATATGGCATAAATTTTGGCAAGGGTGTGTATTTTTTGCTTAATTTTGGAATTTCAACCTCAGCTCCTATAATAAGTCTACACTGTGTACACAAAATAGTGCCTTTGAGGACCTTAGAGGACAAAAATGTCCCATTGAAACCCATTACAACTGCATTTTTTGATCCCACTGCCATTACAGCATAAAATAATGCATTCTATTATATTAGGCTTTCATTTCATACAAAAATGTATTTGCCCCATAGGCCAAACATGAGAAAATGGCTCCATCTGGTGAAAAATAGTAAAAACTACAATTTTGAAGCCAGGAGTCCAGATTGAAAGCCTGATATAATAGAATGCATGATTTCATGCTGTAATGGCCGTGGGATCAAAAATTATGGTTTTAATGGGTTTCAATGGGGACATTTTTGTCCCTAAGGTACTTAGAGGGTAGTTTTTTTTTATCTGACACTGCACAAAAAATAATAACATATCAAAATCAATGTTGTTGCTAATCATCGACATATCCCAGACTGTGATAATCCAAAAAAAAAATTCCTCCTAGCATTTAGTATATGGAAAATAATTCATTTGTTGTGTTTTTTAAATAAAAAAACAACAGTGGTATTATGTAAACAAACTGGCATTTAAAGGGTTAAAATTCTGAAAATGAATGAATATTTGGTGGTTATGATCAGGATTGATGTTGGTTAAAAGATTTAACTCAGTAAAATTGGAAAAAAATATTAATATATAGTATTTTTATAGCAGTTTTAGGAAGGGGACATTTTTGTCCTCTAAGGTCCTGAGAGGGTAGCTTTTTAAAGTGAGGCACAAGGGTGAAAGCTAGGGGAGGCAATTTATTTTACAACCATTTTGATAATATTTGTTGAAAATCTTTTTACATAAATCAAATGCTCTGAGAAAAGGTCTGGTCTCTGTACCTGTCAGGGCGTCTGGATCTCAACAACCAAATGGGACAGATCTTCTGCGAGGAGGCGTCCCACCCCTCCCTGTCAATCACACGCACACAGCCGAGTCCTGCATGCCCTGCAAACTGCAGAAACAAAACAAATAGCCTATATTCAGCCACATTCAGGTCAAACAATCCCTGTTAGGTAGCTATTGTAGCTATGGCTTTGACACAGTGGGAGCTAATTGATGTGACAAAAAAAATGTTTTTTCCAACAAATGTATTAATTACAATTAGACTGAGCTAGCAGAATTGAGGTTTGTAATTTATCAAGTGTGGCCAATGCTTAGGACCCTGGCTCTACCAATGTCTATATCACAATGCGTTTTTGTAACCTTAATAGACAAAAAATATTTTAACTGGCGAATGTTTTAGTTACAACTAGATTGATCTAGCAGGGCTGTACTGTGTAAAGAAAATTTCAATTTATTAAGTTTGCCCCCGCTCTCATGCAGCCTGAGCCTCCTTTGAAGGGAGCAGTTAAGGAAGGGGGGGGGGGAGGGGGAGCAAGGGAGGGGGATTTTCTTGTTGTGTACTTTCAAATTGTCGCTCATTACTTCAAAGTTGCCTACCCAGCTTTAATGTGAAAACAGCTTAAGCAGGCAAAGAAATATTTACCAATTAAAAATTAAATTTTTTCCCCCTACTTAAGGCACCATTTCGATATAAGCTCATTAAGCCACGTCAACTATATTTTCAATATATTAATTTCTTAAAAATTCAAATCAACGTAATTGTTAATTTTCTTTTCACCATTGCTGGTTCTTATAATGCTGTATACTATGAAAAACATCAAATTCATTCATCAACGTTAAAAAATGTTTCCCTCCTTAAGCTGTTTTCACAGTAAGCCTTTCAGAATGTCCCATGTGCGTGTGCCTGCTAGCCCGCCTTCTGGTGGCTAATGGAAGATGAGGCCTTATACCAAACATTAGCAGAAAAATTGCAGCACTTCAATGTAAAAGTGCACCATGCAAAGAAAATACATTCTCGGTGTCTTAGGTTTCTTAGGTCTCTCTTAAACGTGGCTGTCCACCATGCAAATTACTTTCACAAGCAACGGTTACACTGTCGGAATTAAAATGTCGACTTTTAAATGGGAAAGCACTCGCTAGCTTTTATTAGCATACGCTAATAGCTGCTAGCCGTGATGTTATAGCATCGCGGCTAGCGGTGGTGAAATGTGTGGCATGCCATCTCAAGTTCTTGCTGCCCCTGCGTTTCAATACACTCCATATCAAAAAAATTAAATTGGTCAAAACCACTGACTATGAATAGTTCTATTTCATTCTTCCTTACCAATATGCACCAACTAATGCAAGCAGCCATGGGGCTACCTCCATGTGCTACCTAGCTAACGTAGCAATAATTTAAATTGCCGAAGCAGGCTAGATTACGTAAATTTACACATGTAATTACAGCAAAACAGCGATCTCTAAAATTATTTCGATAAAAACACTCACCTTCTATGGACTACTTCCACGTCACAGAGAGCTGCAGTCACTGGGAACATGGCAAAAAGATGGAAGATGGTAGTGGAAACTCCCTGCACAATCATTTGGTAGACCCCGTTGTAACCAAGGCGTCCAAATGAGCATGCGCAAAGTAGTTGGCCAAGCCCCACCTGGAGTCTGACTAAAATATGCCTGTCTTCCCAACAGCAATATTGTAGTGGGCCCAACTTTTCACGAGGAAATTAATACGTTTAGTTGTAACAAATAATTTTATTTAGTTGACAGGGCAATTTAATATTTTTTGTTTAATTTACTCAAAAATCACATTAAGGCGAGCAATTTCAAGTTTTCGTTTTTAGAGTGTACCAACAGATCGTTTTCCCTGTCTATATTTACTGAGAACCACACGCGTCATGCTGAAAAAATAGGCGACACGCCAAATCTCTAAATGAGCCACAGCCACGCCACGCCTGAGCCGCGCTGCTCACGCTGGCTGTGTGGCTGCTCTAACCTGTTAACATGGGCACCGAAATTAAAAGCAACAGGTTCCGCGACGCACACGTGCCGCTCACACAGGCGGTGTGGCCCGGGCATCAGAGCGTTTTGACGCAGATTCCAGGGGCCATAAGCCTTCATTGAATTTCACTGTCAACGCTGAGGTGAGGTAATAAGGAGAATGTATTGCAGGAAGTGTGGCACACCATTGACAACTGCTTCTCTCTGAATAAAAAGAACAACAAGTTTGTTAAATCTGTCGTCACTTGATGCTCTTACTGGTAGTGGGGAGTCTGAACTTGAGATTTATTCTCCATTTTTGATGCAAAGTTGGGTGTCTTTGGCTGGTGGCTCTTCCAAGGTACCCGTTACCATATTGATTGTACCATATTGATGGTAAAATACTGTGACACCCCGACGAGGATGGACCGGACCGGACCGGAGGGGTGGCCTTGTGCTACCAACGGCAAGGGGTTATCACTTCTCGGCCTTTTGGCTAAGATCAACTGTAGTATCTGTTCTTATCAGTTTCGCAGATCGCTTCTCTGCCTTTTGGCTAAGATCAAGATCATGTGCCAGGTACACTCATGGCCACGTTTTCTTTGGCGATGGCAGCATCGGCCACTATGCAGTCGGCAAGAACAATGGCCGGACTGAAAAACACGTTGTGTTTTGTATGGAAGACGGAAGACTAAGTAATTGAAAGACTGGTGTTTGGAAGAGAAATCCTCTTCAGTGCCTTGAAGATGAAGCCAGATGACATTTTCTGCCTCCAACAGAATACGACAGAAAGTTTTTACGATGTCTCTTTCTACACCAGCACCCGGATGTAAGAGGCACAAGATTTGGCTAACCAGCAAGCAAATTCTACGCTGAAAAAGTTTCAGGTCGTCTCTTTGGCAAGAAATAACAACCGCATCGTCACTGTACACATGTACAACCCATGGGTGTCAGAAGAAACAGTAAGATATTTCCTCAATAAGTACGTGACTGTCTTGCCTGGAGTGAGGGAAATAAAAGATGCTTTAGGAATATGGACTGGGAAAAAACAATTTAAAATTCAGCTGAGAGAGGACAGAAACGGCCATGATGGCTATCTACACCCGCCCGCCGCTTCGCTATAGGAGCAGACCGCGGTTTCTTAATCTACTAAGGTCAACCAAGGTTCTGCCGAAAGTGTAACACATATGGACATGTAGCCGAAACATGCACACAAGTACAATGCAGAAACTGTCACGTTATTGGACACACAATGAAAGACTGCCAAGCAGCAAAGAAATGTAATCTATGCGGCTCGTCGCAGCATTTGGCTAAAGACTGCCCTAAGCCAAAGCCATATGCAGCAGCGGCGAAAAACAACATAGCGGCCCCCATGGAAGACCATATGCTCAGAGACATTGAAGATGTAATGCGTGAACTTGTGACAGAGAGAACGGCGAAGACGGCAGTACCCGATGAGGACATCACAGACAAGGAACGAAGAAACGAGCAGACTGGTAAAATGAAGGATGCAACGGTAGAGATTATCCAGAGCAGCGAGGACGGACGAGAGTGGACAACGGTTCCTGGTGAAAAAAGACGGCGGAAGAAAGGGAAGATAATCAGCCCAAAAACAACACCAGAATATAACAGCCAGGGATTACGTGACGAGCAGAGGGGACAAAGGAAAGGGGAGAAAGAAGACATCACTGGAGAGACTGTGTCAGGGACCTGCCTCTCATCATCTGAGGAAAGTAGCGGGATATCTGCCAGTGGCAGGCAAAATTCCCAGGTAAAAGAGGACAAAGCAAGTAAAAAGAAGGTGAAATTTAATGAACTGTTTCCCGAACTGCCACCACTCAGTGATAACTCTCCATAGTTTTTTTTGTCAGAAAAATAGTCATACAGTCAGATCTTTGTACTGATTTTTGGTTCAATAAGGGTAACAGAATTTTTATAAACCCACATTTAGTAGTAAGATAGATATAACTACAAACGCTAGGGGGCTTCAGAACAAAGCTAAAAGGGCATCAGTGTTTACATATATAGCCTCCCTAAACTTCACAGTTTGCTTCATACAAGAAGTACATCTAAAAGATCAAAAAGATATTTCAACCTTTTCAAGAGAATGGTTTAAAGGAGACTTGAGATGGAGTCTGGGTGGGCTTTAGTTCAGTTCAACTTCATTATGATCCCAGAGGGCAATCGTTTCGCAGGCCAAAAACAACACAGCAATAGACAACACAAAGAACAATACAAAAGTTAAAAAAGACATAATCAAACACACATCGCAGTGAGTTGTAGTCTAGGGTAAAGTGCATTACAGTAAAGCATTACTACAGCAAAGTGCGAGTGCCTATCTATTTAACAAGCTAATAGCTGTTAGAACAAATGAGTGCTTGTGTCTGTTCAACCCGGTCTCACGGCAGTTCGTGAAATAGTCACGAAAATGTGATCTATTGATTTGTGTACATGGACACGATTTAGCAATTTGTTCGTGAAATTAACACGTAATTAACACCTAAAAAACGTGCCTCCACCACGACCTGAATTATGTTCCTCCACCACGAATTTGAAAACGTAAGTTTTGGCAAATAAAACTACTTGTGTTACGGTTATGGTTAGGCAACTAAAACAACTTGGTTAAGTTTAGAGAAACGGTTTGGTCATGGTTAAATAAGAAAAACGTTCGTTAAAAATTTACATGTGGCTTACGGTTGAAATGTACTTTGAACACGCTGGGAATCAAACCCCGGTCGTCGGCATCGAAGGCAAACGCATACGCTCATCCACCACCCTGACCACAACACCCTTATTGGCCACCATTTTATTTCAATGTCACACTACTTCCTGAGTCCCGACTGACAGAAAAAAAAAGAAGTGTTGCAGGCACGAAAGATACTTCCAATTGAAATATATTAGTTTGAAAGTCGTGCTGAGTGTCACGAAAAAAATTGCAAAATCGTGTCCATGTACACGAATCAATAGATCACATTTTGTGACTGTTCCACGCACTGCCGTGAGACCGGGTTGGTCTGTTTTAATCCTTGGTACCTTGAAACAGACACCTGAGGGGAGAGTCTGGAATTCTGAGTGTAGTGGGTGGTCATCATCAAGAAGGATGGCATGGGCTTTATTCCTCAGGGGTGAGCATATTATGCAGTAAGAGAGATTTAAAAATAGTGGGCAGTTTTGCTTTGGTTCAGGGGAGAGTCCTGGTGGTTGATGCGGACTGGAAAGTTTTAAAATTTAGATTTATAAATATATATGCTTATACAGAACCCAAGGCCAGGAAAGAAATGTTCAACCACATGGATGCAGACTTTATGACAACAGAACAATAATCTGGGCAAGTGATTTCAGTGTTGACCTGGACAAAGGTAAAGATTGTCTACAGGTCAGAACCTTAATTAAAGACTACAGCTTAATTGATGTCTACAAAGAGGCACACAAATGTGACCCAGGATACACTTGGGAAAACAATAGAGGGGCCAAAAGTCGGCTAGATTATGTATTCATACCTAATACACTTAAAATAAGAGCAGGACATGTAACGCCTTCCTTTTTTTCAGACCACAATTGTTTGTCAGTCTCTTGTCACATCAACTCCCAGCAATATGGAAAATCGTACTGGAAATTCAATAATACTCTGCTCTGTGACAAGGATTTCAACAAAAATTTTAGGGAATTTTTCAAAGGATGTGTAGACCTGAAATGCTTCTACATAAAATAACAGAATGGTGAGACACAAAAGATAGAATTAAAATATTTACCCAAAATTATTGCAAAATAAGAAATAAAGAGAAATACAGAGTTTTTTTTATTTATTACAAAAGGAAGCAGAAAACTTTACATTAGTGCTAACTGGAATAGGAGTGGGATTGACAAACAATCACTAAAATTACTGCTGCAAAAACGTCAATTTTTTGAAAAAAAAAGAAAAGCATTTTGTCTTTAGAAGTCAACAGACAGCATGGGAGGAAGATGAGAAATGTTCATCCTATTTCTTCAAACAAGTAAAGGAGCAAGGGAAGAGGAGAACTATATTACCTAGGATAATAAAACAGTAAATGGTAAAGAAGAAATGATTGACACAGCTGTGCACTATTTTTCAAATCAATTTAAAAATGTAAACATAAACGAAGAAGAATTGAAAAAGTTTCTCCAACATGTAAATAAAAAAGTACTTATGGATATGATTGAAGACTTAGAAAAAGATACTGAACTTACAGAACTACTGTATATAGAGCATTAAAGGTCCCATATTATGCTCTTTTTAGCTGTTTAAAACATTTCTCAGTGGCCTTTAAAATAAGGTTATGAATTCTGTTTAAAAAAAAACACAAATTCAGGCTCTATGGGGCCTCTCCATCCTCTCAGTTTCTCCCCTCATTAACTATGCGCTGTTCTGAGTAGGCGGGGATGCTCTGATAATGAGGCGCTGCTCTGATTGGCCGCCTGATCGGCTGGGTGAGGGGGGAGGGTGCAGACGCGGAAAAACTCCAACACCAACATGGCAGCTGCTTGTAGAAGAAAACTCCGTGACAGAACATGTAAAACCTACATTTTTGAGGCGGAATCTGTCAACCGAACAAGAGGATGCAACTACCGAAGTTTTACAGACACGGTTACAGCAGGATGTGTCTGACTGGTAGGTTGAAATTTCACTGTTTTCGTACTTTCTCACCGTGTGTGTATGTGGTTGCGTCGGCTAACGTTATGTGGTCTTTCTGGATAGCCATAGCGGACAAATTTGTATCCCATAAAAACGATATCTAACGTTACCTGCCGGAGTGTCTCGCACTGTAACTATACCGTATTGTTTGTTTGGTTCATTTTTAGCCTGACCTTCACCGGTGCCGGTGGTTTGAGGCTGTCTAGTAAGCTCGTCAACACAGTAGGTGTCGGTAGCTTTTAGCTGGCTACTTGGATAGCTGCTGTAATGTTGTTCCATGAAGTGTCTTCCAATTGCCGTTGTACTGGCTAGCGATAGGAAACTAATCCACACCAGACATTATGTAGTTATTATGTTCAAATACATCAAATTGATGTGAAGATGTGACGGGGTCAGTGCTATGGGTTCATGCATGTTTTAATTACTTTTTGCATGTTTTGGATTGTATGTCTTTTATTGTTTTGCTGTGGTTTTTTAATGATTCTTTTAATCAGTTGTTTTATTGGATTGCTGTGTTTTTATGGTTTTACTTGTTATCGCATGCGGAAGTGTTTTTTCCTGACTGCCCTGAAGCACACAGGCACAGACCAACCCAGAAAACAATCAGCGAATTGGCAACAGGTGTGGAGCGCTGGTGAATTGGAAAACGGCAGAGATTAAAAGGTAGAGGAAGGAGCGAGCAGGGAGAGAGACAAAGAACTGCAAGGCGTCCCCCGCTGAACCCGTAGCTCAGAAGACGAGCCACCAGTCCAGCAAGACGAGCCAGCAAGACGAGCCACCAGTCCAGCGAACGAGCCACCAGTCCAGCAGACGAGCCACCCTAGTAGCCCGAAGCGCAGTAGCCCGTGTCCGTTCGGCGTGAATACTCCAGCCTGGGTCGGTAGCGTAACGTTGCCGCCCAGGAAAACCGTGAGTAGTTGTTACCAGTATTTTGCGGCGGACACCGAGAGGGCCGGCTGTGGGGCCGGGCAAGTGGGTGGTGTGCTAGAGTTGTGTCTGGAGGATACTGGCGGTGTTATCTGTTGCAGGACCCCGAACGAGTGGAGCCCCGGAGAGGAGACCGCGGCGGCCATAGCTGTTGGCGTGGGGAGGAAGACAGACCGCTGAGGACTTCGTGGCTGCCGACATTCATCGTGTGCTGGCGTTCGTGTGGACTGGTGGTCCCTTCAACGGCGAGACACTGACTGAATGGACTGATAAGGGGGATGTTTTAGCGTGCTTTTATTTTTTTGATTTTAGGATTCCTAAACATTTTTATCTTTTTATATTTGTTTTATCATAATAAACCCTTTTAATTAGTTACCTCTGCGTTGTGGTTTTAACTCTGCTCACCCCTGATTTTAAAAGAACCTGTGTAGCCGTTTTTAATGGAGTCCTAGGCTCCTTCCAATTCCTAGGTGGCGTTGTCGGCATTTTAATCCTTTTTACGTTCTTAATATTTATTTTAACCATTGAGTTGGCCTAGCCATGGCACAAAGACGCAAAAGAACTCATCTGCAGTGGATACAAATATTGTCACGACACCGGCAAACATATGGTTATGTCCCATGTTATCTACCATTTGGACATATGGCTGTCGTAATTTATGCCAGTGTTACTCAGCTATAACGCTAGCTGAACTATAGCTGAAATATTAAAAAACTGCATCTCATGGAGGCCTGCGGGTCATTCCCCCTGTACATAACATCTTACCTCTTTTAGAGTTGACACCTTTGTTTGTCCTGTACATTAGGTTGTACAGTACTCACATCTACTCTAAATTGTCTGTGCTAATAAACATATAATATAGATAAACGTAATCGTCAGTGTAATGTTCGTATAAAGCTTGCAAAATTCAGTAACAGTTACCCTTTCTCATTCCCTAGGTTACCAGAAGAATGAAGCAGCTTCAGGATCCACCTACATGCATGTTGATCATCCTGGTCTGGAGCCTGTATGTTTGAATGTGTTCTCACTACAGAATGCAATGAACATTTATAAAGCAGACTATGGGCCCTTACAGCTTAGAGGTAGAGAGCAGTAAGTTTCTTTTATGCATTCTGTCCATGAATTGATGTGACTTTCGATAATACTTTACATGACAATAAATTTGAGTAAAATAACTGTGTGTTGTTATACTTTATTACACATCCATGTAGAAAAAACTTTAGCACACCTAAAAGTCTTTTAGTGACAGGGGTATAGGACAAAAGTTACTGAAAAAGTAATATAATCCAACACACTGTCTACACTTGCATGGTGCTTTATTACATTTCAGTCATTGAAATGTAATAAAGCACCATGTAAGTATAGACACTGTGTGTGGGATTATATACGTTTTTCCCTTTACACACCCATGTAAATTAAATGTGAAACCAATAAGTAACCACAACACTGACTGTTCATACAGAATAAAATTATTTTATTTTAGAAAAGGCATAAAAAAGGCACATGTAGAAACATAACATACTGCTTATGCAGGACCATAATGGGCTGCTGTTATGTTACAAAATCTACATCTGTGAGTGTACACAGGGTGTATCAATCACAATAATGATTTATAATTTGATGTTTTTAGTTATCTGTTATGTATTCATGGAAAACACCCAACTACAACCTGACCTCATGCCAGATAACCAAAACAACAATAGAAGAGACTAAGTATTCAAATGAAATATATTGACAGTATGTGTACCCTCTTCTCAGTGTCTAGCCGACAGATCCTTTGTCAGCTAGTGCTGGGGCTTTCTAGGTCACAGGGTCAGAGTATTGATAACCAGTGTGTGTGGTGCTGTGCAAATGCTGTGAGTTCCCTGATGCTGCCAGCTGCGTCGGGTTCACACTGCCTCTTGATTGAACCGAGACATGTGGCTGCATTGACGTCCTCCTTGGCTGGCCTGTCAGACTGGGTGCACAAGTCTTCTGGGATGGGGATCTTCAAAACCTGGCCCACATGAGGTACAGGGTCCTGGAAGACTTGATCAAAGATGAGGCCCATCAACTCATCGACGTAATCTGTGGAGTAACAGAAACACAGAAGTCATCAGCTGTTCCATTACAAAAGAATATACATTGCATGGTGTGGCCTGACACTGGCGAGTAGCAAAATGTGCAATTTTGAGTCATAAATTATTTTATACTATAGTTTATACTTTGTTCTAACATTTGTATATTTATTTAACGACTGTCTGAGATGTGCTGGCCCCATAGCAGGGAATAGCAATGTTTAATGCAACCAATTATCTCAAATATTGTTTAGGATATTGCATCATGAGTAATACCTACACCTTACAATATACTGCAATCCAGTAACATTACCACAAACTACAGCCTCAATAATTACCATGCAGTTGGTTCTAAACACAGTCTCAAGAAAAATAGGACATTACAATCTCGAGAAAGGTAGCATTTATTGTAGTCTCGTTGTTCAGGTTTTCTAGTTATTTTTTGCCAGAACCCCAGCTGATTACAAGACTAGACTTGCCAGACTAGGTGCAAAGACAGAACGTGAAATATTACGTCATCAGCCAGTAACTCCCTTCCATTCATTTGGCGTTAGAAGTGAAATGTTTGCGGTGACCAGAGTCCCCGATAAACAAAGTACTGTTAGAGTTTTGCCACGTTAGGTGCGGAAAGGAGATGTGTCCGCAAAGTGAGCCAGAGGAGCTAACGCTAACGCTAGATTAGCACGTCGCTAACGGTACTAACTCCTAGCCTGGATCATAGTAGCTTTGTCCTTTCGGGACCTGGTTAACTAGACGATTGCTAACTGTTGTTGTCGTTATGGCCAACAGGCTTCCTCGTATTCACAGGCCCGCATCAAACTCCGTCCCATCGGGACTGGAGCTAAATCGCTACCCGATGCTAATCGGACTGAAACACCATAAACTACCGTATTCATTTCTCATTCTCAAGCTACGTTAGCGGACACATCTCTCCACACAAGGCAACTGATTTAGCAACAAAGCACCATAGACTGTGTTAAAAAACAAACATGAAAACAATGTCGCAAACAAGCAAATGGAACATAACTTTACACACGTTAGCAAACCTCGACATGTTGTCAAGCCCAGCTGACTGTACCCAACTGTAAATATAAATAAAAGTGGCGACACTTACCGATTGCACATTTGCTGTTGGGCCACATCCAGTTGGGATAAATCCATCTTCCATCTTCCAGGAGCAGTGTTGATGTAAATCCTGCTTTGTATTGACACTCCTTTACGAAGCAGTCCGAGGTAACGCGGTTAGCACAAACATGCAAATTTGGACTAAGTTTACTGTAGTCAGAACGTTATTGTAAAAAAATATCTTTTTACCTTCCGATGCTGAGAGGCAGTGTAGAGCTCCGTGTTCAGCCTTGAAGCCAACAACGGAACATTTAGCATGTTTTGCTCTTGCTTTTGACATCTGCTAAGCTGTAGTAGCGAAGGAAAACAATGGCGGCCGACAGCGCACAGAGAGCAGAGGGGAGTGGGAGTGGTTATCCACCATGGAGGTCGGCGTATGCAAATTGATCCCCTTGGGACGTCACAAGGGGAGCCAAATCAAAACGGCTCGTTTTCTGGCATGTGTTCCCAGGGAGGAGGCTAGGGCAACAATGCACTCCAGGAATGGATGGTCTGTCAAAATAATTTTACATGAATTTCTGGGATGTGATAGGAAATCAATTTATTGAAGTGGCAAACAAAACTCTCGCTTTAGGGGAAATGGGTAAATCCATGAGAGGGGGGGTTATACACTGAAAAAAAGGGAACCTGCCTCTATTGGATATACTAAACTTGATCACGTGTTCAACGTAATTAATTCATGTTTGAGCTTGGAACATGATTTTATTGCGTCAAGTTAAAATTAAACTTAATAGATTCATCTGAAAGCAATTTGATCGTGTTGTGAAGAAGTGTTTCAATCTAATTAAACCTGAACCGGATGTTGCGTGGCAGAAGAAATCGAAGAAGAATTAAGAAGACGTTGGAAGCTGCCTTTTGGAGCTACGTGGTGTGCACCTGTCCACGGTAAGCATCGCGGCAAAGTAAATCTGTATACATCCATCAAATCTTAATGTGTATGAACGCAGAGTTGTTGCCAGTACATAACAAACCAAAATATCTGTTGTGGGTTTAGATTATTGTCGAATGTTTTACGAAGCTAATGGCGAAATACCGGATTTTCATCAAGCTGTTCTGCACGCATGGCTGATTTCATAATTGGTATTATCATTCTAATATTTTCTTGTCATAAATGTGATTTGTGGCGCTCATTTTGATTACTAATTTTAAGTTAACGTGTCGATGGTGCTAACGTTATATACTGGAGTATCTGGTTTTGTTGAAACGTCAATATGATTGACTAACACGTGTAGCTAGCTAAAACAGGTTGAAATGGCTAACGGTAACCGTTAGCTAACCTGAGATTAGTTCTCAAAATTGAGTCAAGGGATTTTTCGGATTTATTGGGACACAGTGGTAAGAGGTACACACGGGTAATATGTCGTTGCATGGATATTTTGCATGGCCACTGCGAGTCCCGTGGTCAGATTTGGCTGCTAATGATATGCTGCATTCAGATGGAGTCAGGTAACTTTAGCCGGTAAATGGCAAACCGAATTTTAGTGGACAAAGAGCAGGGCGGTAAAGTTGGATAAGGCCGGTAAACAATACCAGTAAGGCTGCGTTCAGCTTTTCAGGGGCAGCGAGAGGGGCAATTAGACGTGATTTCTTGGATATAGGGTGAGGTGAGAAGGCGGACATGCCAATTCCCTTTCCCAGCTCGCCTCTTTGTTAATCGCCATCAACAACTCGTTTACAGAGCCGTTCATTTGTATATGCAGACTATGCAGGAGCCGACATTAACCTGTTTTTGTTCAATTTATTGGCAATAACTTGATGCTAGTCCCATTATGTCTTATAGGTTATAGATGCCAGTTTAGTTGATTTGTGAATATATTTTCCATGAGATGGAATGTATTAATGTTGCTGTTACAGATTACTATCTGCACAGTCTGCATTGTGCCTGCACATCAAGGCAAATTTTTTTTGGTGTAGCTTTTGTTTGTTCCAAATCTGAGCTAAGGCTTTGAAGTGCCCATACTCACACATATACACCTACACACTCTTGTCCTTTATGTATTATAGGCTATACTACTTTGGATGATTTGTGAAAAAGTTTTCCATTTTAGATGGAATATGCTATATTGATGATGTTGTTATTGTTGTTACAGATTACCATCCACACACTCCCCTTTTGCGCTTGCACATCAAGGCTCATTTGTTTTGGTGAGTATATAGTTTTTGTTTATTCATCCCCTGTGCTAGAGCCATCCTAAGAATTATTTGTGCTGTGTAAGAATTTCAAAGATTATATCCAAATGGAAAGTAATACCTGACTACCTGAGCAGCCAGGGTTTGAGTGTCAGTGACAATCATTCAACTAAAGGTTTGGGAAACATTGTTACAATGGGGTGGGGGGTCTTTAAAAGAAACTTTGAATAACTTTGAACAACGTACTTAAATAATAATTATAGCTCTAAAAATTCAATGTAAGAACAGGGCTCCAGACTAACCTTTTCCACTAGGAGTACTGGTGCTCCCTGCTGAAATTTTTACGAGCACCAGCCCAAATTTATAGACAATAGACATTTAGCACAACGCGTTCATATTTTTTCCTCTTTAACTGTGTCTGATCAGTGCTTTGGTAATAAACACAAGACTTAATAATAATGTGCTGTTTTATCTTAAAGTTGTTTTATAAAATGGTATTTAAATGTATAAAGTTTGTGGTCAAATCGTTCAACTTTGTTTTCCCTGCAACTGTTTGGCCACACTAATCAAGAGGCATATTCAGGTCAGTCAGACAGTCATCTGTCTGACTGACATTTGGAGATGTAGACCACTTAAATTACACAATTTGCTCCAAACTTACCTGTGACAAGTAACAGTATTTGTAAACAGATTTTGATTTCCAAATATACAGTTTTTAAAATGTATAGCTATTTGTGCATGTGTTTCAACTTTGCAAATCATGATATAACTTCATATCTCTCACAACACAAGTGAAAGGCATGTGGCATAACTTTGTGCAGGAGGATAATGCCAAAATGACTGCAAATACTGGCAAATGCAACTCTGTTTTACTGCTAAGCAGCTACCTGATCCAGTCCCCTGTCCCTGCTCCTCCTCAGGACGAGTCCTGTTCCTTCTTTGAAAATATTTTTCAATATTAATCTTGATTGAGGGAGTTAAAATGGTAATATTAACCTAACTCTGACTAACAGCTAGACCACGTGCTAATCTCGGAAACCCAGCTGTATTCTGAGTAACGTTAATTGTTAGTTCTTTTCGGGAATTAAGCCAGCCGTCCTCTTGGCATGGAAAAAAAAATAGCCCACGTGTGCAATGGGAGGCGCACAGACGGGTCCGATGAGAGAGCGAGAGACAGAGAAAGGGAGTGAGAGGGAGCGCGCCCGGAGCAATTAGGGGCGGAGAGAATCAATGCGCTACGCGCAGTTCTACAATTAAATGGTGAAAAAAAACAAAAAAAAACATTGTGGCGGTCAGTGCTGATATTGTGGCTGACCGCCACAAATTTTTCTGCGTGGGAAACCTGATATCACATTTGCAAACAGCTGTTCATAAGTACAAAATGCATCACAAGATTGCAAATTGTTGTGCCCACATGCATTTTGCTTTTCAGCTTTAGGTATTGGAGTAATATTTGCATATTTGTGGGAAAGATTTGGAAATCACACATTTCATAATACAGGTGGAACTAATTTTGGCGTTGTCGAGTTGTGCTTACTTATATTGTTGGCTAATTGTTGGCATTTCTTCTTTTTCAGTGAATGTTGGTGTGAATGTGGCATTGTAAGGCCTGCGCATTAGCCGTATCAAGTAGGTCCCAACTATTGAAGCATTATCGGGTGAAACATGGCCATTATGGGCATAATAATCGTTATCCATGTGCATATTTAAGCTGTCCTTGCTCTTTTAGAACATGGAATGCTCTTCTTATTCATTTAAATAGATTTCACGTTACTCAAACCAGTCAGAGACGATCAGGGAGTTGTGTATTTAGCTGTCATCTTTGTCCTTGTAAAGATATTGTGTCTGAAAGAGATTATTGGGATCACATCAATGCACACCTGAAGAAAAATGAAATAGTAACTTGCATGTTTTTGGATTGCAATTTTCAAACGCATATCTTTGGAACTTTTAAATCTCACAGGAGCAGAAAACATAATTCTTATTCACTAACAGATTTTAAACCAGAGATTGTGACATCTACAGTAGCTTCTCAGGAATCCTAAGAAAATGCTTCAGATGATGATTTAGGTGAGGCATGCACTGATGCACAACCAGATTCTAATACTGATGCCACAAAGGACCTTCCAAATGTAATTGAACACAGGTTTGCAGCAGCTTTGTTGAAGCTAGAACATTTTTCCCATGTACCAAGTACAGCAATCAATAATTTTTTACAAGAGCTTCACCACCTAAATGGCCCTCTATCTATTCCCCTCATTGATAATGTTTTAGGTGACATTTTTCAGAAGCACAATCTCCAGGTCGACAGATCTACCATAGAGGAAATAGCAGCTACTTTGTGCACAGTGAACCCTATACATAAAGCCATACAGAAGGGTGGTCCATTGAGTTCTGCCTATCAACGTAAGCAGTACTATAAGGAAAACTTTAATGTTGTTGAACCAGTTGAGTACATTTTGGATGCTAAAGAAAATAAAACCTTTCAGTATGTCCCTGTTCTTAAATCCCTGCAAGTGCTTTTGAATAGGAAAGATGTTTTGGACAAGATAGTTGATACTCACAGAACGCAAGGGGAAACAGAGACCAGAAAAAGACTGTATAGGTCTTTCAGGGACGGCCAACATTTTAAGCAAAACGGTTTCTTGTCAGGAGAGGATTTGAGAATATCTATTGGTTTATATGTGGATGACTTTGAAGTCTGCAACCCTCTGGGCACCTCCCGTAAAAAACACAAGCTCTGTGCTGTGTATTGGGTGCTGAGTAACCTTCCCCCAGGCTCTCATTCCTCATTGTCCTCCATTTACTTAGCCCTTTTGTGCAAATCAGACGATGTTAAGACCTATGGGTATGAGAGAGTTTTGGAGCCACTGCTAAATGATCTTAGTTTCTTGGAACAAGATGGCGTTTTGGTACATCAGTTAGGAAAATCGCTAAAAGGTACAGTTCAAACTGTTGCAGCCGACAATTTAGGAGCTCACGGGATAGCAGGCTTTGTTGAAAGTTTCATAGGCCATTATGTTTGTCGGTTTTGTACTGCAAGAAGCTCAGACTTCCAGTTGCAAGAGGTGAGATCAGGGGCTTTTAGCCTCAGAAGGAAAGAGCTTCATGAAGCTCATGTCAGGTCAGCTGAAGAGAGTGGCAATAGCTGTTTTGGAGTGAAAAAAGCTTGTCCCTTGACAAAAGCGCTTTCTCATTTTGATGTCCTTACTGGCTACCCTCCTGACATTGCCCATGATATCTTTGAGGGCATTGTACCTATCGAACTTGCACGGTGTCTCACATTGCTAATATCAAACAAATGCATCACTGTGGCAGACATTAACAGTTCAATTCTGCATTTCCCCTACAAGTGGACGGATAAGACTAATAAGCCACATGTTTTGCCACAAAATCTCTCAAGCAGGAAAAGCATAGGTGGTAATGTCCATGAAAATTGGAGCTTGTTACGATTGCTTCCATTTCTTATTGGGCCCCAGATTCCTGAGCATGATCCAGCATGGCAGGTGCTATTGGACTTAAAAGAGATCATTGAGCTTGTGGTTGCCCCAGTCCACACTGATGAGTCCATTGGATACCTAGACAGCAAAATCTCCGAGCACAGACAAAGATATCAAGAGCTTTTTCCTGAGGCTAAACTGCTGCCCAAACACCACTACCTTGAACATTACCCAGAAATGATTAGATTGTTTGGTCCTCTTGTGGGGCTTTGGACGATCAGGTTTGAGGCAAAGCACAGTTTCTTTAAACAGGTCATTAGACACACCAGTTGCTTTAAAAATGTGCCCCTCTCGCTGGCTGTGAAACATCAACTAATGATTGGATACCACTTGTCATCTCCAAGTCTTGATAAACCAACACTGGATGTCTCAAATGTGTCTACAGTCCCACTAGATATTTTGAAGGAGGACATAGCTCAAGTTGTTAGGCACAGATATCCTGACCTATCTGAAATCCAGCTTGCAAAAGATGTTTGGAGCAAGGGGATAAACTACAGAAAAGGGATGATAGTTGCCCATGGGTATGAAGGTGGACTACCTGAATTTGGGGAAATTCATCAAATGTGCATTTTGCACCAGAAGTTGTTTTTTATTTTGAAAGAGCTGTGTGGATGATATAGAGAGCACTATAGAGCCTATGAGCTGAGTCCATCTCCCACACGAGAGCTTGTTCTTGTAGAAGTCTGTGAACTTGCTGATGATTACCCCTTGGCTGACTATCTAGTTGGACGTGTGCGGATGGTGACCTTAAAGAGGTCAATCTGTGTCAGAGGTCAGGTAACAAATTAAACATACCGTTTTTTGTTTTTTTTTATGTTTAGCCCATTTACTACAAATCACATCCACTACCAGTCAAAATTTTGGACTCACCTGATTGAATTGGCTATGTTTTTCATTGTCTTAAAGCCATTTTGAAAGGCTTATGCTTTAAATGCTTTGTTTGTTTAGACAAATACAAATAATGAAGTGGATTCCTATGTATGAATTTCTTTCCAAAGTCTTTGCCTTTCCATCAAGGCTACTAAATGGGCTACAATACAAAAAACACTGATGACTTTGAACATATTGTGGTTTTGCATTGGGTTGTGTACTATATTTTAATTTCATTTTTCATTGCTATTGTAAAATATATGAGCATCAGTTGAAGAGTTGCATTCTCATCCTCTTCTCTGATAATAGAACAGGAATGACAAAGTGTGCATGTTGCTTTGCAGCAAGCCCCTTAATTACACTTTTATATCTAAAATATAAATCACCCAGCCTTATGTTTGCATGTTTACCATTGGGAAAGGAGTAATTTTGAGAATTTGTTTTAAAACTGAAGTGGCAATATGCATTTCACGTCATTCAACTTTCACCACAGGTGCCTCTTGATTTCATGTAGGCTCTACAACTTGCATCATGTGTTCTCTTACGTGTTTTCACAGAAAGAGAAGTTTGACCATGACAACCTCAGCGGTTCTCAAAGTCATCCTGGGTGAGGACAGCTGCCAGAGAGTGGTGTTTGCCTGTGGCCTGCCTGAAACTGTGGCTGAGTTGGAGAATGAGATAAGGAGGCAGTGTCAAATACAGGACCCCTTTCGACTGCAATTCATGGATGCACTTTTCGGAAACGAGTTTATGAACTTGACTTCCATGGAAGAAATACAGGACAAAGCTACAGTCAAAGTGATCCACATGTCCCTCAGACCTTTTAATGCTGATGCTGGTGGCTGTATGGACAGTTCCCCATTAACTCCAACATACGTTCCTAGTCACCCTGATGGATCCCTTTCTTCTGGTGACGATACAGTCATACTCTCCTCTCCGGAGTCCACTTCCTCGAGGTCTTCTTGGCCAGACATCTTCCGTGTTCCCCGTTTTTCATACGATGCAGAGCTGAAGCTTGAGCAGGCCAACGGGGCCTACAGAGAAAAAGGGACACTGCTGATCCCTGATCCAAAGCTCAAGTCTGACATACTTGAAGGGTTGATTCAGGAGATAGTCCAGCACAAAGTCTATGTCACAGATAGGGAGTTTGAAAAAGTCGCAGAGGGGCTCATCCTGAGACATCCATGTTTAGCAGAAAGAGGCTCAGAAACTGGGTATGGGGGATGGAAAACAAGTCTCAAATACAAGTTGTCAAACTACCGCACACATTTCTGGAAAATTGGATGTCCTGAAGTTGCTGTAAATGCCTTGAAGCATAAACCAGATGGTAAATGTAGTCCTGCTTTTGTTTTTAAGAGACCAAGAAGAGGTGAAGTGGCTTACTGCCCCTCCTATCCCCCTGGAGAGAATGACCAGACCCTAGAGAACATTAGAGTTGAACTCCTTTCAGATGTTAAGAAACGCAACAACAGGGAGACTGTTCGGGCTAAAATGGAGAGAACATTCGCATTAAGAAGATACAAAGTCATTTGTTGTGCTCGCATGATCAGCGATTTCATGATGAGATGGCCAGCGCTCTTCGATGTGACTGAGGTTAGTAAATGGTCTTCTGTACTAGGGTTGTTGTGGTGGGCGGTGTTCCCGATGGGATGTGGTCTTGGAGTCATCCTGGTCTTACTAGCCTCACACACACAGTTATTTTTGTAATCAAAAAAATAAAACTAGCCTACATATTCAGAGCTTCCATGTTAAATTTACTACTACTAGCTACTAAATGATAAACAAACTAATATGACGGTGTTCAATTCATGTGCAACTTTTTGTTTGTTTTGTTTGGATGAGCATTACAATTTATCATAATTGACTGATAATCATTGATATTTTACCAATAATTGAGTATACTCTCCAGATTACAGGTCACTCATATCTTAATTATGGTGGAGGATTTGGTTCCCCCCCAAAATATACTACTCAGGTATATAGTCATTAATAGTACTGATTAATTGCCTTCTGGAACTGTCTGATGGGATAACACTTATAGTTTTACATATTTTTTTGTATTTTGATGCAATATATTGATTCAAATTTCAGTGTGGGTATTCCAGACCTACTTGTTAGGAAATCAAGTCTGCGACTCTGACTTTGATAGCGCTTATACTGCCGTCTAGTGGCAAAAGGCAGTATAACGGTATGACAGGGATTGAGGAGGGAAGCACCACCAGTGTAAAAATGGCAACACCATGACAACCCTATTCAGTACTGTAATAGTTTGTGTGACTCGTGTGCATGTCAGTGTGCCACATTGGTGAAAATTGTCTAATGAAGTGGTACCATATGTGCTTTCAGATAAATGCAGAGTTCAAACGCATCACGACCGTCCCTCTACAATCGAAGTTTCTATCACAACTGGACCTGCACTCTGCGAACCTGCTGAAGGTGTTCGAAAGTAGAAGGGGGCAGCAAGGGAGAAGGCTGAAGGAGATGTTTTCCATGGTCACTGTAAGAACTCAAACTACTTGATTATGTTTCTCTGTTTGCATTGGCTCAGTACAAGACAAAAGTGTGTCCATTAGAATTTTTCTGTCATTTTGGGAGTGATAGTCTCGCTCACAGACCCTTGGATGTTATATCAAGGGTCCGTTAGCAACATATCTAGATTCTGTGTGGAGGGGATGTTGACATTGAAAAACGTTGACATAGAAGACCATGATTCATGGTTGAGGGGGTGGGGATTTTAAGCCACAGCGTCCTCAAAGCATGTAAATAGAAATGTAGGAAGCATGCGGAAGTCTGCATTAGTCGGCATGGCTCAGTTGCATCCACCCCAAAATAAAAAGTTGGTCAGTGTATAGAAATTGATCTAAATTGATTAGGGCTGAACGATTGTGAAAAAATATCTAATTTTGCAATTGCGATATTAGAGGGAATGATAATGTTTACATTATTATTCTCATTTTCATTGAAAAACATATTAAAATGATTATGGTGTGATTTTTGCGGGGATCTATACCAAACAAAGATGTTTTCTTAAGTCTGTAGAATATGATGTGTAGGCCAGGACATCTCTGCAGCACGACAGTATTTAATTTAAAATGGTATTCTGACACACATTTTGCCTTTAACAAATGTTGCCCCTCCTGTGATTTGAAAATTGCAATATCAGAGTATTAAGTTTAAATGTGAGTCTGTTGTTTTGTCATTTATCTCTGAGGATGATATTGATGCGGGAAGGGAATCCATCATCAAAGGACTCTGTATCTATGTCAACGAGGATCCTAATGACCTTGTGCAGGAGTACATGGTAAGTCACTGTATGTATAAATGTAAGTCACTATATACATAAATGCATAGAGTGAGGCAGTGCTCATGGTTAATCAATCTATTTTGGACTAATTTAGACCTGCCAACATGTATGTACCATTTACGCATTTCTGGGTTAGACTACACAACTATGGAAATATGACATCCAACTCAAGGAGGTTCTATATTAACTGGAGGATGAATGGAAAAATGGCCACCGATTTGTTTGAATGTAAGCAGCTCACCCAGCGCATATGCCAAAAAAGTTTTTTTCTTCCTGGTTTACTTCCCAGTCGCGCTCTCGTAATCAAGTGAGCAGGTGGGAGCGTGGGAACGGACAGTTTGGTGGGGGAGGGGCGGCTGAGAGAGCAGAGAGAGAGAAGGAATCTCCTAAAGTTCATATTCGTCTGCCCCTCAATACTTAATGTTCATTCAGCGTCAACATGTAGATCTAATTTAGTTTTTTATTTGTGAATAACCTATTCAACTTTTGTAAGAGGATTTAGAAAGTTATATACAAGATGGAGCTGTTATCTTCGACTCAAACAGGCGTACGTAATTAATCCAATCGAAATTACATTACATTCTGACATTTAAACGCAGCTTCAGTTCCTTGCTATTTTATTTGAGTTACTTAGCAGAACTAGGTAATGAAAATCATGAGTTGGCTCTGTATACTTAAGCATTTACAGCACTTCGCCATGGTAGTTTGACAAGATGTCATCATACAGTTAGTTTATCTGTCAGAACTAAATGTGGACCTAGTTCACTTCCCTACACAGCAGCCTGGTAGCTAGACTCACAGTCACTACCATGCAGGCAGGTTAACCACACAGCACCATACAATACTGTCATGAAACTGAATTAGAAATCGCGTACAGGGCAAGTTATTTAAAATCGTTTATTTAAAAAAATTAAAAGAACATAAAGTTAATTCACAACGAAATACAAAAGTGATGAATAGCATGTAATGTCAGACTGGTTGGGTTCGCCAGACAGACTGTGGAGTACATGTCAAGTAGGCTAAAATCAAGGCTAACAGTTAGCTTGCTGTCTACATCTCCATGTCAGGAACAAGCACAGAAAACACACCTAATCCCAAACCTCTGTTTTCGGTGATCTGTTCTTGTCTGTACATATTAAATACCGGTGGGCTACTCATGTAAAATACTTAATATCTTAATAAAAGCGAAGCCGGGCTGTAGGAACACAGCTGACAGACGGAGCAGCAGAGGAGGCAGGACGCTTGTCCCCGATGCAGAGCTCAGAGGCGCGTGCTTGGCTCGTACCCTGGGGTGACGTCACACACAAAAAACAGCCTTTTATACGACTGGGTGATTTTTTTTTTTTTTTAAATCGGCCTTCATGATTAAAAAATACATAATTGAAAGAGTGTTTTAAGGTCTTGTGTGGTGTTGTAGGTATCTTCTTAACAGTTTTAGAGGACTGTCTTTTATAATGGCAGTCTATGGGAAAAACGCTTTTTGGGCCGCAGGTGAATTTTAGGCTACAGTACCACCGTTGGCCACCATGTCAAATTGGCAGCAAGGCTGAGACCTGACGCCTGAGGGCTGATCCAACTACACAAAAATGATCCTTTGATTTCTCCCGCTGTCAAACTCGTGTCAACTGCAACAGACTAGTCTTTATTACATGCAGGCAGTCGTCATGTGCCCTAGCAGCCTCTGGGGATATTCACAGGTACCTGCTCCTCCTCTCTCGCTGTGTTGGCCAGTGGTGTTTGAACTGTGCACTGTTGTGAGTTTAGGTTGTCTACAGAGCGGCAGGCAGTGCCAGTAGATCTTGGCCCTGGAGTACTACGCGTGTGCAGGAGTTCTAAATTGCTAACCAGTTGACTTGGTTGCATTTGATTCAATAGGAAAATGGCCATCAACTTACTTTCATTATTTACATTTAATTGTATTTTCTTCTCTACTTTTGAGGTTGACGTGTGCAAAAGTTGGACATAATCTAGCAGATAGCTAGGTGATAGAATTGTACCACCATAAATTGACTGCGGCAGGCATCAAGTCTGATCATTTTCCACGTTGCACTCCACTCTTGCTAGGTTCATCTGACCTGTATGTAAAACACGCTCTAAGATATGTGAACTCAAATCATATGGAAAACGTCAATATCTACTTGAAAATGTATATAATGATTATGTTACATGCTGTTTTTAATTATATCATGTGTAGATGGAAGATGTCAACTCCCAGTGGTTCTAGTAATCACAGATCTGACAGTCTACATCATCTTCTAATATTACATTATCATATTCCTGAACATTCAGGAAGTCGTGGCAGTTTTCACGTCCTGTCCTTATGCCTCTGCTTCTCACTGTAAGAAATGGATATGAAAGATATTTTAAAAGCATGGAAGTACTTGGTACACAATGATACATTAGGTTAATTAAGATTGTATCAACATGTGCTGGTTTGATGTAACATGTCTCTCTATACTGTAGGTAAATGCATAGCTTACTCTATTATTTTTCTTGATAACACACTTTAGTCAGGCGGATTGTACTTGTGTTTTGTTGTTGTGACAATGTTTTGTTTTTTCCCAATGTTGGCAGGTTTTCTGATTATTTTCTCTTAACACTAGGACATGGATGAAGCTTCAACTCAGCGTGCCATAGAGAAGACCACCATGGGGATCTTTATCAACAGAGATGCTGCCACCAATGAGCCCCACGATGTGGGGATTGTCCTCGAGGGTGTGACGGTCCTTCAGGATCTTGAGAACGTGGCCTTCGCGTCTGCGATGTTGTTTGGGCTCATTTATGGGCTGAACATGAGGTACCCCACAAAGCTGCGCTACACTTTTGAGGTGTTGCAAAAGATCATTATGGAGTTGGATGGGGGTGAACTCTCAAATAAGGCTCAAAGCCTGAAAACCAAACTAAACCAGTGAGAAATTCAGAAATGCAGATGATGGGAGGAGAGATGGAGGAGGGTAATACAGACATGAGAGAAATAATTATTTGAATGTTTTTTTGGTGGCCCGTTTAGTTTTGGTTCTTTTGTTTTTCATGCGTTTCTCTCTCTTGAGAATGGTTTGGGAAAGGACAAGTTTGCCATCTAAAGACTAAGATGGGTTTGGCTGAGACTATTTTGCCATCTAAAGACACTGTAAGATGGGTTTGGCTGAGGACAATTTTGCCATCTAAAGACACTAAGATTGGTTTGGCCAAGGACAATTTTGCCATCTAAAGACACTCTAAGATGGGTTTGGCTAAGGACAGTTTTGCCATCCAAAGACTCTAAGATGGAAGTCAAGGTGGAGATCAGTGTTGTTGCCTATCTTCAAAAAAGAATCTTTTACCTTTTCATATAAACACAAGGCTGTCAAAACAAGAATTTAGCAAATGTGCAATTGAAAATGGTTTTAAAATAAAAATGATTGGGCTATGCGTAAATTTCAATTTTCAAGTAAAGCTAGTAAGTAAAGCCTTATTCATCTAATGTTTTAAAAGGCACAATGTTCATAATTGTTCCTTCTTGCCCTTTACATTTGATTTGTAGAATGTGTTTTTCTACATTGAGAGTAGTAAGTAAAGCCTTTTTCATCTAATGTTGTAAAAGGCACGATGTTCATAATTGTTCCTTTTCTCTTTACATGTGATTTGTAGAATGTGTTATTCTACATTTGTGTGCCATGGAAATTCAACATGTTTTTTTATTTTGACAAACATACATTTCCTTATTTAATAATCCTGACCATTTACCCATGGCATCGTCCAAGGCACTTTTTTGCATTTTTATGAGTGGTGGAAATGTTGCGAGTTGACACCAAAGCATTTGATGGATCTGGGTTCACTGTTCATTAGGCATGGGACAATATATCAAAATTCAGAATGGCAATACAAAAATGTGACAGTGTATTGTGGGTCAGAAAAATGATTTGTGATATGAGCTCTATTTTATTCTGCTGTAGTAATCACAAATCAGATGGCTTTCCTGTCACAATTTCACAAACTCCATCCAAGTTATATTTTCACTTTGTAATGTTTTTGAATTGTTTATTTGAGCAAGCCAGTGCCATGGCTAGAAAGATTTGTGGCTCAGAAATAAACATAATTCTGCCCAGTCAGACTTTGTTGTCACTGAACTTTTATTTCTAACATTGTATCGTGGTTGTATTGAATCATGAACTGCGTATCATATCTTGGGTTTATTTGGTTTTTATTCACCTTTTAAAGGGGTGTGTTGGACCATTTGGTAAGACATTTGAGTAAATGTACAAAAACATGTAGCTGAAGTAATATATTCATGTTAAAATAACATGACTTAATCACGTTGGAGTAAAGTGACTGAATTATGTGCATATAACATGACTGAATTATGTTCAAATAACATGACTGAATTTTGTTCAAATAACATGACTGAATTATGTTGGAGTAAAGTGACTGAGTTATGTTAATGTAACATGACTGAATTATGTTCAAATAACATGACTGAATTATGTTCATATTACATGACTGAATTATGTTGGAGTAAAGTGACCAAAACAAGTAAAAAATCCCCTATTAAATTACATTACATGAATTTAATATTTATGTGTTGAAGCAACACAAATGTATAGGTTGCTGTCAAAGCAAACAATTCATGTGCAACCAATGTCCACAATTCAATTGTGTAAATCCAATGAATTTTTTTTTTCAGTGCACTTATTTTTTGATAAATTCAATCTAGTTAGTCTTATTCTCTGTAAAGTCCTCTGAGACATGTTTGTAATAAAGGGCTTTATAAACAAACTAACTTGAACTTGTCTTTTCCTTCTTTGTTTTCTTTCTGTTTTGAGATCATTTGGTTGGGCCAGATGGACTGAGGGCTCTCCTGCAGCCTGGGTATTTGTGGGCAGGGTTTCAGAAGTAGCTATCTTCTCCCTGTTCAACTATCTTTGGCACTGAAGAGCTTTATACTGATAGGAGTGGGGGTCGCTAGATTGATGTATTGAATTAACTCTATAACATTCAACTTGAAATTAAAGAATACGGTGCATCCCTCATGCTTTTCATTCATGCTTCCTCTATTTGGTTATTCTTACTATTATGTCGTTGACAGCAAGTTTTACTAAGCCTTAATGATATGGCAATTAACCAATATTGCTTACACAACCCGTTCTCATTCCCAACTCGTCCTATGTTGACTCTTTGTCAAATCCCTTGCCGTCGCTATAATGACGCTAAAGGTAGCCTTGTGCGTCTGTGTAAGATGCACCAGGTGTTCCATAGACTCCATGGTAAAGCCTCTCGCGGCAGTATTAGACGCCTGCAACTTTCTCTCTGTGTGTTCCATGGTCTCTCCGACCATGGAACACACAGTCTGGCTACATTTTCTGCCCAATAAAGCATTCTGGTTTGATGCATTTCTTTGCTTGAGCTCTTTGGTGATAATGTTAATGAAAAAAAAATTGGTTGTAGATCAATTTCGAGGCCAAGCACCATTTGATATGATGGTTTGATTACCATTTGATGTCACCTGCTAGATAAATAAATACATTTGGCTCATAACCTATATAACAAGTTATTTCAGTGGTATCTCAACAAACTCCATAAAATATAGCACTTTATAATGTCTGTATCATTACATCTACTTTACAATAAGCATAATTTAAATAGAAGAACCAGTCGGGAGTTAGCGTTTCTAAATGTTGCATAATCCATTTCATCATTGAACATACCTCTTTCTGCCCATGAAACACAGCTGATGAAATCGCGGCAAAATAGCACCAACAAAAGTATATTTTTAATACTTTCCACCCGGAAAAACGTTTGGCACTTCCTATGAGCACTTCACAATAAAAGCCCTACTCCGTGGGTTTTGTTGTTTTGTTGTTGTTTTGCTTGTTTTTCTTCTTTTTTTGTAATTTATGTGATTATATCCTCTTATAACATCAACCTGTTGGTTCAAAGTGTATTGCATCTTTCTAATGAGCAGTTTGCCAGTAAACAGCAAACTACAGTTTGCACTTCCTATGAGCACTTCACAATAAAAGCCTTGCTCTGTGGGTTTTGTTGTTTTGTTGTTGTTTCTCCTATATTTGACGTTGTAAACATGGAATTTACATTGTTACTGGGGTATTTGAGGGTGGAAAAAACAAATCTTTTGTCAGATTTCAGCCATCTTAATGGGAAGCAGGAGAATTTCAGAAAATATTGCATTTCAACCCAACTCAGTGCCGCCTGCCATCAGTAACCCCACTCCCATGAAAGTACAGCTCAATAGCTTTCTAGAGAAGTTGACCCCATGTCTCTAGCCCCTTGTGTTGCTGTATAATAAGCCTTCAAAAGTAGCCCAGGGTCAGAGTTCAAAGGGCAATATTGCAGTACAGGAACCACCCATTTTCTTCATATTGACATGTTACTCTCCAGGTCAAGGCCTTTCCAAAAATGTCTTTAATTTTGTCCTACGACAAAGTTTCATTTTCACCTCTGTCTGAGACCCTTTGAGACTCTAGCCTGGATAAAATCAAGTCTTTTCCGTTCAGTTTTTTCCACTTCACCCATACAACCCCCCTGGCTAATTTACAAGTCTTTTACTAAAGACTTCCATGGAGAGTAACACCAAAGAGTTAAAGGTATTTTTGGCGGGCTTAGCGCTTTGGCTGAGCCCTGTACAGTTGTGCAAGGAAACAGAAAACTAGGTCGGCAGATAATGCCAGAGACTCCGTGGGCGGAGGTGCTAAGCACCAGCAATTGTTATGGTAAAAGACTGCGACACCCCGACGAGGACGGGCCGGACCGGAGGGGCGGCCTTGTGCTGCCAACGGTTAGGAAAGAGACCTCATTTGGGGGATTGAAGTAGAAGACTCTGGGCTCCTCCATAGATGAACTATTTGAGTAGTTCCCAGCTCTTCCCCTCTTCTCTGAGACTCCAAGAGACTCAGAGGACAATTCTGGTCTAGGCCTCTTGGCCTGTTGGGCATTGGGGAGGGGAAGATACTCATTCTCCTTCTCATATTCTGAGCTAGCTCCATTCTCTACCTGTATTGCCCCGTCTTCCTTACCACTCTCCACTTGTGAGGCATTTTCAGGCTCCTCCCCCTCTCTCTCTCCTTCATTTTTTGAGCTAGCTCCTCCTTCTGCCTGCATTGCCCCATCTTCCTCACCACTCTCCACTTGTGGGGCAGTTTCAGGCCCCTCCCCCACTCTCGCCTCACCTGATCCCTGTCCTCCAGTCACAGGATTTGGCGGGAGATTTGAAATCTCCAGCGTAGCCTCTTCAATTAGCTCTCTAACTGCCTCATCTTGTCCGCCATTTTTTGCTGCCTTCAGTTTGTTGGCAAATGACTTGGGGCAATCTCTGAAGAGGTGGTTTGTTTCTCCACAAAGATTGCACTTTCTGCCATTGGTGCACTCCTCAAAGGTATGCCTAATTTCTCTGCATTTCCTACAAATGGTCTGCTGACACACTTCTGCCAGGTGCCCATGCTCACCACACTTGTGGCAGAGCTTGGGTTGTCCCTGGTAGTGAATGTAGCCTCTGTTGTCTCCCAGAACTATCATTGATGGCAGATGTTTCAGGCCTTGGTAGCCCTGGGGGTCCTGCCATTGTTGGATGGGGACCCTCCAGGCGCAAGTCCAAATGCCATCCTCATCTCTCACTTTGGTAGCCTGGCCCTTAACAGTGCAATATCTTCCCAGCCACAAACAAATGTCATCTGCATTCACTGTCTCATTGAACATTCTGACAATAACCACTTTTGAGGCATTGTCAGTCAGTTTCTCAACATTGAAGGCAGAAAACTGGGTTTTTACATTTTCAAAGCGTGTCCAAAATTCTCGAAGCACAATAGCGGATCCGAAACTTACATCGAACCCTTTGTTGAAGGGAAGGGTCAAAATACAGTTCAAGTCCTTTGCCGTGAAACCTAATGCCTTTTGTATAAGCTTCCTGGAGAAGTCCATTCTGGACATCTCCAGGGCCCTCATTTATCAAGAGTACGTAAGTACAAATATGTGTGTAAACCATGCGTACGACCATTTCTAAGCAAAGAGTCGGATTTATCAATTTGTACTTATGCTTGAGAACGTGCGTAAATTTAAGCACAGCTCTGACCATGCTTACGCACAGCACCAAGCAGTTGAAAATGAAAGACCACCAAGAACGACAGGAACAGACAATCAAATGAATAGGCATTTTCATAATTATTAATATAAAATTCCATAGGCTTCAGTAGTTGAGACTAAAAGTGCATGTTATACCATTCATATACAATTTCGACAGTGCATATTGTTCAACTATATTATCTAGTCCATTTAAGCATACTGAATTAAATCGATTAATCATCATTTTAATTATTAGTATGGGTGATGAAATTCAGGGTATAGGCAATCATAAAAGGCAACAATAAGACATTGATAGTTGTGTGCGTAAAATGGCTCATCTTGCTTTGATGGATGATTTGGAGCATTATGCATTGCGCATGGAGCGTTCTCAGAGAGCGCACCAACTTTTTAACTGAAAGCGATGAGGGGCGACTCAGTAGATTTAGTTTTATTGGACCTCTGCCCCACCTTCTCCTTCAGGGAGGACCTGCAGGCTGAGAGAAATATATTCAAATGAAAATTATCTATCACAATCCGGTGTCCGGAGTGTCCGGTCCACATCGGACAGGCTGGTCTCAGTCTGTTCTCCGCCTGTTGCAGCAATGTCCCTGTTGTTGACTATGATTATTTTGGATTCAGGTCAAAACTTCTTTTTTTTTTCTGCCACTGCTCTGCTGATAAAACTGTTTAATGCCGCCGCTCTCACCTGCTGACGGGCTGGATGTTTTCGCTTGGTTATCAATCTACCATCGAGTGTTCCAAAAAGTATTTTGTGGTGCCACAACCTCGGTTATTTTTAATAATTTTAATAATTCAGTGTCTGCATCTGTAAATTCTTCCTCCTGCGTTCTTTGTCTGACCTGTGTTCAGCACAGAAGAGATATCAATGACGTTTCCTGCTGCATTTAAAGGGAAGGTTGTCACCATATATGGTCAATTGGGGGCGTAAATTTATGTTAATGAGTGGCTGTGCACGAGCATGATGGTGGTTTAGAACGTGTGATATTTATCAAGGCAGGTTACTTACAGGTGTGCGTACGCACGTTTGATAAATACCGATTTTTTTGTACTTATGCACATTCTAAATTGTATTCGTAAGAGAGAATTTAGAACCTTTTCTACGCAATGTTGATAAATGAGGGCCGAGGAGCCTGCCATCTTTTTCTTTCAATTTAAAACGCACGCTGTGGTGCCTCCGCATGCCAGCCTGGCCAGCCAACATGGTGGGGACACCACAAGTTAAAAACAATTAAGAAACCTAAACCACCACGTACAAAAACTACCAAAGAACTAAAAAAGGGGCTAAAAGGGAAGTAAAACAGTAAAATCACTCCTAAAAGGTAAAATACAAAACACTTACCTTTTCTCGGGTGGTTTGGTCTTGGTGAAAATCTGAGTACAGGCAAGCAAGGACTCTGAACCGATGAATTCCTGTTCGTGAAAGAAATACAACCACCAAAACTGTAATTTTCACTTTAGGAATAAATATATTATCCTCCCAAGTGTGGGTAACAGTCAATGCCACAACAGGCAAGAATTTTTACCACCAGCAGGAGGTGATCGCAGTCTTAGCCAAAAGGCCGAGAAGCGATAACCCCTTGCCGTTGGCAGCACAAGGCCGCCCCTCTGGTCCGGCCCGTCCTCGTCGGGGTGTCGCAGTCTTTTACCATAACAATTGCTGGTGCTTAGCACCTCCGCCCACGGAGTCTCTGGCATTATCTGCCGACCTAGTTTTCTGTTTCCTTGCACAACTGTACAGGGTTCAGCCAAAGCGCTAAGCCCGCCAAAAATACCTTTAACTCTTTGGTGTTACTCTCCACGGAAGTCTTTAGTAAAAGGCGAAAGACTTGTACGTTATGAAGAGAAACCAGAGCAAGTACAGCCTCTCGCCGCAAGAGCGGCCAAAGACCCTAGTCGTCTCGGTCAACAGCTTCACGGTGCTCCCCCCTGTTTGGCTAGCTGCATAGCAAAGTACAGGCCACACCTTTGCTGGCACTCCACCCCGCCTTCTCGGGAGCTTAATCCAATCCGATGACCCGGAAATTCACCTCCGAGAAAACGCAGCACAGACTGCTTTGACCAGTTTCCAGGCGCACAAAAATGCCGTCCACTTTGTTCTTGGTCTTTCGGTCCGATATTAGATATTAGGTAGGACTTGCAGACTGGCTTTCCATGTTTTGAGATTTTGCTTTTCCACAGAGCGAGAGAAGGGTGCACCGTTCCCAGCGGCACTGCAATACCGGGTCGATGCGTGGAGCGAACGGAGCAAGCCCCTTTTTCGACTCCTGGTCCTAAAAATCCGTTTAATATGTTGTCCCCTTATAGAGGACGTATCAGATATTAAACTGATAAGAACAGATTTTTTTTTTGGAAATAGTTTATTGACACCTTCAAATCTTCAGTATATACAAGTCACACAATACAATATTCCACAATACATTAGTCTTTTAGTACATCGGCTTAGTTTACCGACACATTCTATAACTCATATTCCATACGGCCACCCTCAAATAAATCATAGAAACACATCAAATCATGTTAATTGTGCCTGAGCTGCCCAAAGAAAAAACACTACAGCTCACAGCCAACAGCTACAAAAAAAGAAAAAACCCATCTGGGCTTTACCGGCCACTGTTTCTCTTCTCTCTGAGGATCAAAAGGCTATACCAACATGCAAATAATATTTCTATCATACCCTTCTTTATGGCATATTTTAGCCCTGGAAAACAGACACCAAAAGGTTTTTGTATTTTGCTTTCAGTCTTCCATATTTGTGTAAATTACTTTCCATTTACTTTTAATGGAGTCTATACCCCACTTCTCAATCTCTAGGAGAAGCTGTCTTTGGAGGGCACCTTCTATATTCCTAGCAATACCTGCCACTGTCCACTTGGTGTCTCTGTTCACTGTACTACACCTAACCTCCCATAGCTTGGCTCTTACTAGTGACACAAGGAGAATTACTTTGCTCAACTGCCCCTTCTCTATTTTAAATTCCATTTCTTGGGTTTTCGTCCAACTTATACCTTTTAAAATTAAAAACTTTTGACCAAGCTTCTTCCATACTTGCTGAGCAAACAGACATTCCCACAGTACATGTTCAATTGTCTCAACACCATTACAATTCACCCTTGGGCACCACTTGTTGGCTGTCAACCCATGATTGTACATTGTATTTCTCACCGCAAACCGCTTGTGCAGGGCCAACCAATTAAAATCCTTCAATCTATTATCTAACTCCTTATTCTGGACTCTCTTCCACACTTCCCGGGGTATATGGATTGAGTCCCTGGGGTCCAGCTTCTCTATCATTTTAGCATAAAGCTTCTTGTGATCAAATGCAAGCTGCTTATCTAAACATTCTCTGTGCTTTTTGGCCCATCTAATTATTTTCATAAGATATGTTGGTATTTGCTCAGATTTTGGGGAACTATTGTCCCAAACACCCATCACAGACTTAAGGGGAACAGCAAGCCAAAATCTAAGCAAGAATTGGCACTTGTGCACAGGTGACGACACCAATAGTCTGCAAGCACAAGTATAAAATAGCACTTTCAGTTTCAGGGCTAGGTTGGGTAAGTCTCTCCCTCCCCTCTCAATGGGCTGATACATCTGATCCCTTTTCAAGTACTCATAACCTCCCCACAAAAACTTAAAAATGGCTTTATGCAATTTCAGGCCAATTAATGCCGGCATGGGAAAAACCAAAGCTAAATGCAATAGAGACGGGAGTATATCTGCTTTAACGGCTAATATCTTACCACTGATGGTCAATCTCCTTAGCCCCCACAAATTAAGTTTTGTCGTCACCTTAGCTAGTCGTGTCTCCCAGTTTGTTTTTGCATCATCCTCATTGCCATAAGAAATCCCTAAAATGGTTATAGGGCCAGTGCAAAGGGCTAGATCACAAGGGGCCTCCCTTCTATTACTCCACTTTCCCAAGTACTTTACTTGCGACTTTCCCCTGTTGATTTTAGCCCCTGAGGCATAAGAAAAGGCTTCAATAACCCTCATGGCTTCCCTTAAACACAAATCATTTTCAAGATACAATACTGTGTCATCCGCGTACAGTGACATGATCAACGACTCGCCTCCTGGCAGGCATACACCCCTGATATTTTTGTTCTTTCTTATTGCACATGCCAACACCTCTATAAATACTACATACAACAAAGCTGAGCATGGGCACCCCTGACGGACACCCCTGGCCTGTCTGAACACTTCTCCCAAGTGGCCATTCACGTTCACTCTGCTTCCCACATTGGTATAAAGGATGTTAAGCCAACTCAAAAAACGTTTACCGTAGCCAAACTTCTCCAAAATTCTAAACAAAAACTTGTGGTTGACTCTATCGAATGCTTTTTCTTGGTCCAAGCTTAGGACTATAAAAGATAGATTTCTATCCTGGGCATATGCTTGCACATCTCTGTGTAACTGTGTATTCCAACAAATTTGTCTACCTTCAACAGCACAAGTTTGGTCCGACCCAATAACATGTGGCAGGGCAGATCCCAATCGGCTGGTCAGCACCTTGCTAAAAATTTTATAATCTGTACATAGCATCGTCAGGGGCCTGTAATTGGCTAGCATCCTATTGTCACCCTTTTTGTAAAGAAGTGAAATGACCCCCTCGCACATGGTTTTCCCCATCTGTCCCTTCTGACATATACATCTAAATAGTTCTAACAATACCGGGCCAACTACATCCCAAAACGCTAGATAAAATTCCTTTGTGAGACCATCAATTCCCGGAACCTTACCATCCTTCATCGATTTAAGCGCTCTATATACTTCATCCAATTCCAGATCCCTTTCCAACTGCTCTTTTAAGTCTGCAGGTACCTCATTGTCAATATTACGCAACACGCTCGTTCCGTTTTCGCTATCAACCTCAACCTCACAAAAAAAATTAGAAAAATGCGCTGTTGCTACCTCCAACATCTCTTTTGTGGCCCTAACCTCCTCTCCCTTACCATTCAGGAGGGAGGAAATGCATCTTCTCTTCGCCTTACTCTTAGAGTGCTTAAAAAAATAAGAAGAGCATCTTTCGTTTTTCTCCCATTTCTCCCTTGAGCTTCTGAACTTAAATGCTTCAGCTCTCCTTTGAAAGAACAACTGCTGCTTATTTTGCAAGTAATTCAATGTCTCATAGTCTACAGCGTTATCTGTGTTTCTTTGTACAATTATGTTTTCTACTTCTTTCTGCACCTGGTAGTACTCTTTAAATTCCAGTCTCTTCTTCTCCCTTGCATATGTCTGTACAAAATGTTTAATTCTTGTTTTGGTACTTTCCCACCACTCAGTCACCTCAAGGTAGAATGATTTCACCTCCATACATTTTTTAAAGAAGGCCCGAAAAGTTTTCCTAAACTGAACATCTGCCAGAATTTGATTATTCAGCTTCCAGTATCCTTTCCCAAAAGGTACTACTATTACATTCACCTCAACAATCAACATTTCATGATCTGAGTAAAAAACAGGGGAGGTATGAACCGAAGTCACCCTTAAATCCGCAGGGCAGAAAACATAATCAATCCGACTTTTAGCCCCTCTACTATTTGCCCACGTGAACCCTGGTTCTAAAGGGTGGACTTTCCTATAGGAGTCTACCATCTGATACCTCGCTATCAAATTCCCAAGCACAGTGCTCGCAGTATTGCCATCTAGTGATGAATTAAAATCCCCTCCCAGTATAACGTGACTATTGGTCATGAATACTGTATCTAAATTATCAAACAGTTCTTTTCTCCCCTTTGGCTCTACATTTGCATAAACATTAACTACTCTCAGCCTCCTCTCCCTCCATTCAATATCCAATACCAAAACTCTCCCCTGTACAATTGAGAAACTCCCAACAATTTTGATCTCACCATCCCCACATAATACACCCACCCCTGTAGAGTGAACCCCCCCAATGCTCCACCTGGAATCACCCTTAACCCATTCTCTGGAAAACAAAAATAAATCATTTTCATCTTTTAAATGGACTTCCTGTAACAAACATAAAGAAAACTTAATGGAGGCCAAATGAGCAAACACAGTAGCCCTTTTAGCCCGATCTTTCAAGCCTCTGACATTAATGCTTATTATTTTAAAACAAGACATAAATCAGATATCAAAGGAATGCTCACACTCACTCATACAAGTGGTCCACATCAGTAGTCTCGCGCTCAGGAAAAAGTGTCTCCGAGGGGGGGGGGCTGTCCGATCGTGTAATAGTCGCGGGTGACGCTTCAGCAACAACCCCGCTAAGAGGGAGGGGGTCAGTAGAGGCAGTCTGCAGGGAGGACCCCGAGGTAGTAGAAGTCTCAAAAACACCTGCAGCCTCAGAGGAAGCAGACGCGTTTCCTGGTGTCATTGTCTCACTGTCCGAAGCATCCTCTTCTGCTCCCACATCTCCCCTCCCCTCTTCCCCCTCATCATCCGAAGAACCTGAAAACAGAGGCTGAAACGCATTTTCTGTCACCAACGGCGGGGAGAGAGGGACCGTTTGGCTGGTTTTCTTCCTTTTCCTCTTACTATGTCCTCCCCTTCGCTTCCACCGTGGCCCATTCGGGCGGGGAAACGCTCTCCCCATCAGCCCCGGCTTCCTCAACTTGCTGGTCCCAGCTCACACCACTTGCTTCTGCGCCAGTATCTTGACCGGGAACAGGAACCTCCTTGTCCCTCTCCCTTTCCTCTCTCTCTCTCTGAATCTCCGCCACCACCATCTCAAGATCGCGTAGAGGCTCCGCCGCAGTAAGAGCCTCTGCCTGGTGCACCTTGTGGGCCGCCATCTTGTTCTTTACAGCGGCGGCGTACGAGGGAACCTCTGTGCACTGCTTGAACAGGTGCTGCTCAGAGCCGCATAGGCTACACCTCTTCGGCCGCAAACAGTCTTTCATAATGTGCCCCAATCCATCACAATTTTTGCACCGCAGCTGCACACATACCTCAGCTATGTGACCATACGTGGAGCACTTTCTGCAGAATCTCGGCTGTCCAGCATATATCAGAAAACCTCTGTCAGCCCCAATCGTAAAAGCTGCAGGAGGATGCCGGAAGCCATCATGGCCTCCTACGTCGTCCTTCAGCAGCACTCTGAATTGGCGCTTACCAGTCCAAAGTCCCAAGGCGTCCTTAATCTCCCTCACACCCGGCATCACTGTGGCGTACTTGGCGAGGAAAGATCTCGTCGCCTCTTCCGTGACCCAGAGGTTGTAAATGTGGACAGTGACCACTCGCTGGTTGGACCTGCACAGATTTTCCACCTGAAAGCACTTAAGCAAGCCATCTGCTAAGCGGGAAACCAGCCCACGAGCCTCCTCCATCTTGACCAGACTGTAAAAAGTAACGTCAAAATACTTGTCTTTGGCATTTTGCTGGAGGCACAGCAGATCATCAACTTTTAAACACAAGGCCCCAAAAAGGATCTCTTTTCCAAAGCTGTATCTACTCATCATCTCGCCGTCTTTCACTTTCCATACAAAACGTAGCGTATTTTTCAGCACGGCTAATGCCTGCTGTTCAGCCGCCGATGATGGCATAATGAAGGGCGATCGCTCCACACTTCCAACTATATTATCTTAGCCAAAAGGCCGAGAAGCGATAACCCCCTGCCGTTGGCAGCACAAGGCCACCCCTCCGGTCCGGCCCGTCCTCGTCGGGGTGTCGCAGTCTTTTACCATAACAATTGCTGGTGCTTAGCACCTCCGCCCACGGAGTCTCTGGCATTATCTGCCGACCGAGTTTTCTGTTTCCTTGCACAACTGTACAGGGCTCAGCCAAAGCGCTAAGCCCGCCAAAAATACGTTTAACTCTTTAGTGTTACTCTCCACGGAAGTCTTTAGTAAAAGGCGAAAGACTTGTACGTTATGAAGAGAAACCAGAATAAGTACAGCCTCTCTCCGCAAGAGCGGCCAAAGACCCTAGTCGTCTCGGTCAACAGCTTCACGGTGCTCCCCCCTGTTTGGCTAGCTGCATAGCAAAGTACAGGCCACACCTTTGCTGGCACTCCACCCCGCCTTCTCGGGAGCCTGAGCCTAATCCAATCCGATGACCCGGAAATTCACCTCCGAGAAAACGCAGCACAGACTGCTTTGACCAGTTTCCAGGCGCACAAAAACGCCGTCCACTTTGTTCTTGGTCCTTCGGCCCGATATTAGATATTAGGTAGGACTTGCAGACTGGCTTTCCATGTTTTGAGATTTTGCTTTTCCACAGAGCGAGAGAAGGGTGCACCGTTCCCAGCGGCACTGCAATACCGGGTCGATGCGTGGAGCGAACGGAGCAAGCCCCTTTTTCGACTCCTGGTCCTAAAAATCCGTTTAATATGTTGTCCCCTTATAGAGGACGTATCAGATATTAAACTGATAAGAACAGATACTACACTTGATCTTAGCCAAAAGGCCGAGAAGCGATAACCCCCTGCCGTTGGCAGCACAAGGCCGCCCCTCCGGTCCGGCCCGTCCTCGTCGGGGTGTCGCAGTCTTTTACCATAACAATTGCTGGTGCTTAGCACCTCCGCCCACGGAGTCTCTGGCATTATCTGCCGACCGAGTTTTCTGTTTCCTTGCACAACTGTACAGGGCTCAGCCAAAGCGCTAAGCCCGCCAAAAATACGTTTAACTCTTTGGTGTTACTCTCCACGGAAGTCTTTAGTAAAAGGCGAAAGACTTGTACGTTATGAAGAGAAACCAGAGTAAGTACAGCCTCTCTCCGCAAGAGCGGCCAAAGACCCTAGTCGTCTCGGTCAACAGCTTCACGGTGCTCCCCCCTGTTTGGCTAGCTGCATAGCAAAGTACAGGCCACACCTTTGCTGGCACTCCACCCCGCCTTCTCGGGAGCCTGAGCCTAATCCAATCCGATGACCCGGAAATTCACCTCCGAGAAAACGCAGCACAGACTGCTTTGACCAGTTTCCAGGCGCACAAAAACGCCGTCCACTTTGTTCTTGGTCCTTCGGTCCGATATTAGATATTAGGTAGGACTTGCAGACTGGCTTTCCATGTTTTGAGATTTTGCTTTTCCACAGAGCGAGAGAAGGGTGCACCGTTCCCAGCGGCACTGCAATACCGGGTCGATGCGTGGAGCGAACGGAGCAAGCCCCTTTTTCGACTCCTGGTCCTAAAAATCCGTTTAATATGTTGTCCCCTTATAGAGGACGTATCAGATATTAAACTGATAAGAACAGATACTACACTTGATCTTAGCCAAAAGGCCGAGAAGCGATAACCCCCTGCCGTTGGCAGCACAAGGCCGCCCCTCCGGTCCGGCCCGTCCTCGTCGGGGTGTCGCAGTCTTTTACCATAACAGTTGCTGGTGCTTAGCACCTCCGCCCACGGAGTCTCTGGCATTATCTGCCGACCGAGTTTTCTGTTTCCTTGCACAACTGTACAGGGCTCAGCCAAAGCGCTAAGCCCGCCAAAAATACGTTTAACTCTTTGGTGTTACTCTCCACGGAAGTCTTTAGTAAAAGGCGAAAGACTTGTACGTTATGAAGAGAAACCAGAGTAAGTACAGCCTCTCTCCGCAAGAGCGGCCAAAGACCCTAGTCGTCTCGGTCAACAGCTTCACGGTGCTCCCCCCTGTTTGGCTAGCTGCATAGCAAAGTACAGGCCACACCTTTGCTGGCACTCCACCCCGCCTTCTCGGGAGCCTGAGCCTAATCCAATCCGATGACCCGGAAATTCACCTCCGAGAAAACGCAGCACAGACTGCTTTGACCAGTTTCCAGGCGCACAAAAACGCCGTCCACTTTGTTCTTGGTCCTTCGGTCCGATATTAGATATTAGGTAGGACTTGCAGACTGGCTTTCCATGTTTTGAGATTTTGCTTTTCCACAGAGCGAGAGAAGGGTGCACCGTTCCCAGCGGCACTGCAATACCGGGTCGATGCGTGGAGCGAACGGAGCAAGCCCCTTTTTCGACTCCTGGTCCTAAAAATCCGTTTAATATGTTGTCCCCTTATAGAGGACGTATCAGATATTAAACTGATAAGAACAGATACTACACTTGATCTTAGCCAAAAGGCCGAGAAGCGATAACCCCCTGCCGTTGGCAGCACAAGGCCGCCCCTCCGGTCCGGCCCGTCCTCGTCGGGGTGTCGCAGTCTTTTACCATAACAGTTGCTGGTGCTTAGCAGCTCCGCCCACGGAGTCTCTGGCATTATCTGCCGACCTAGTTTTCTGTTTCCTTGCACAACTGTACAGGGCTCAGCCAAAGCGCTAAGCCCGCCAAAAATACGTTTAACTCTTTGGTGTTACTCTCCACGGAAGTCTTTAGTAAAAGGCGAAAGACTTGTACGTTATGAAGAGAAACCAGAGTAAGTACAGCCTCTCTCCGCAAGAGCGGCCAAAGACCCTAGTCGTCTCGGTCAACAGCTTCACGGTGCTCCCCCCTGTTTGGCTAGCTGCATAGCAAAGTACAGGCCACACCTTTGCTGGCACTCCACCCCGCCTTCTCGGGAGCCTGAGCCTAATCCAATCCGATGACCCGGAAATTCACCTCCGAGAAAACGCAGCACAGACTGCTTTGACCAGTTTCCAGGCGCACAAAAACGCCGTCCACTTTGTTCTTGGTCCTTCGGTCCGATATTAGATATTAGGTAGGACTTGCAGACTGGCTTTCCATGTTTTGAGATTTTGCTTTTCCACAGAGCGAGAGAAGGGTGCACCGTTCCCAGCGGCACTGCAATACCGGGTCGATGCGTGGAGCGAACGGAGCAAGCCCCTTTTTCGACTCCTGGTCCTAAAAATCCGTTTAATATGTTGTCCCCTTATAGAGGACGTATCAGATATTAAACTGATAAGAACAGATACTACACTTGATCTTAGCCAAAAGGCCGAGAAGCGATAACCCCCTGCCGTTGGCAGCACAAGGCCGCCCCTCCGGTCCGGCCCGTCCTCGTCGGGGTGTCGCAGTCTTTTACCATAACAATTGCTGGTGCTTAGCACCTCCGCCCACGGAGTCTCTGGCATTATCTGCCGACCGAGTTTTCTGTTTCCTTGCACAACTGTACAGGGCTCAGCCAAAGCGCTAAGCCCGCCAAAAATACGTTTAACTCTTTGGTGTTACTCTCCACGGAAGTCTTTAGTAAAAGGCGAAAGACTTGTACGTTATGAAGAGAAACCAGAGTAAGTACAGCCTCTCTCCGCAAGAGCGGCCAAAGACCCTAGTCGTCTCGGTCAACAGCTTCACGGTGCTCCCCCCTGTTTGGCTAGCTGCATAGCAAAGTACAGGCCACACCTTTGCTGGCACTCCACCCCGCCTTCTCGGGAGCCTGAGCCTAATCCAATCCGATGACCCGGAAATTCACCTCCGAGAAAACGCAGCACAGACTGCTTTGACCAGTTTCCAGGCGCACAAAAACGCCGTCCACTTTGTTCTTGGTCCTTCGGTCCGATATTAGATATTAGGTAGGACTTGCAGACTGGCTTTCCATGTTTTGAGATTTTGCTTTTCCACAGAGCGAGAGAAGGGTGCACCGTTCCCAGCGGCACTGCAATACCGGGTCGATGCGTGGAGCGAACGGAGCAAGCCCCTTTTTCGACTCCTGGTCCTAAAAATCCGTTTAATATGTTGTCCCCTTATAGAGGACGTATCAGATATTAAACTGATAAGAACAGATACTACACTTGATCTTAGCCAAAAGGCCGAGAAGCGATAACCCCCTGCCGTTGGCAGCACAAGGCCGCCCCTCCGGTCCGGCCCGTCCTCGTCGGGGTGTCGCAGTCTTTTACCATAACAATTGCTGGTGCTTAGCACCTCCGCCCACGGAGTCTCTGGCATTATCTGCCGACCGAGTTTTCTGTTTCCTTGCACAACTGTACAGGGCTCAGCCAAAGCGCTAAGCCCGCCAAAAATACGTTTAACTCTTTGGTGTTACTCTCCACGGAAGTCTTTAGTAAAAGGCGAAAGACTTGTACGTTATGAAGAGAAACCAGAGTAAGTACAGCCTCTCTCCGCAAGAGCGGCCAAAGACCCTAGTCGTCTCGGTCAACAGCTTCACGGTGCTCCCCCCTGTTTGGCTAGCTGCATAGCAAAGTACAGGCCACACCTTTGCTGGCACTCCACCCCGCCTTCTCGGGAGCCTGAGCCTAATCCAATCCGATGACCCGGAAATTCACCTCCGAGAAAACGCAGCACAGACTGCTTTGACCAGTTTCCAGGCGCACAAAAACGCCGTCCACTTTGTTCTTGGTCCTTCGGTCCGATATTAGATATTAGGTAGGACTTGCAGACTGGCTTTCCATGTTTTGAGATTTTGCTTTTCCACAGAGCGAGAGAAGGGTGCACCGTTCCCAGCGGCACTGCAATACCGGGTCGATGCGTGGAGCGAACGGAGCAAGCCCCTTTTTCGACTCCTGGTCCTAAAAATCCGTTTAATATGTTGTCCCCTTATAGAGGACGTATCAGATATTAAACTGATAAGAACAGATACTACACTTGATCTTAGCCAAAAGGCCGAGAAGCGATAACCCCCTGCCGTTGGCAGCACAAGGCCGCCCCTCCGGTCCGGCCCGTCCTCGTCGGGGTGTCGCAGTCTTTTACCATAACAGTTGCTGGTGCTTAGCACCTCCGCCCACGGAGTCTCTGGCATTATCTGCCGACCTAGTTTTCTGTTTCCTTGCACAACTGTACAGGGCTCAGCCAAAGCGCTAAGCCCGCCAAAAATACGTTTAACTCTTTGGTGTTACTCTCCACGGAAGTCTTTAGTAAAAGGCGAAAGACTTGAACGTTATGAAGAGAAACCAGAGTAAGTACAGCCTCTCTCCGCAAGAGCGGCCAAAGACCCTAGTCGTCTCGGTCAACAGCTTCACGGTGCTCCCCCCTGTTTGGCTAGCTGCATAGCAAAGTACAGGCCACACCTTTGCTGGCACTCCACCCCGCCTTCTCGGGAGCCTGAGCCTAATCCAATCCGATGACCCGGAAATTCACCTCCGAGAAAACGCAGCACAGACTGCTTTGACCAGTTTCCAGGCGCACAAAAACGCCGTCCACTTTGTTCTTGGTCCTTCGGTCCGATATTAGATATTAGGTAGGACTTGCAGACTGGCTTTCCATGTTTTGAGATTTTGCTTTTCCACAGAGCGAGAGAAGGGTGCACCGTTCCCAGCGGCACTGCAATACCGGGTCGATGCGTGGAGCGAACGGAGCAAGCCCCTTTTTCGACTCCTGGTCCTAAAAATCCGTTTAATATGTTGTCCCCTTATAGAGGACGTATCAGATATTAAACTGATAAGAACAGATACTACACTTGATCTTAGCCAAAAGGCCGAGAAGCGATAACCCCCTGCCGTTGGCAGCACAAGGCCGCCCCTCCGGTCCGGCCCGTCCTCGTCGGGGTGTCGCAGTCTTTTACCATAACAATTGCTGGTGCTTAGCACCTCCGCCCACGGAGTCTCTGGCATTATCTGCCGACCGAGTTTTCTGTTTCCTTGCACAACTGTACAGGGCTCAGCCAAAGCGCTAAGCCCGCCAAAAATACGTTTAACTCTTTGGTGTTACTCTCCACGGAAGTCTTTAGTAAAAGGCGAAAGACTTGTACGTTATGAAGAGAAACCAGAGTAAGTACAGCCTCTCTCCGCAAGAGCGGCCAAAGACCCTAGTCGTCTCGGTCAACAGCTTCACGGTGCTCCCCCCTGTTTGGCTAGCTGCATAGCAAAGTACAGGCCACACCTTTGCTGGCACTCCACCCCGCCTTCTCGGGAGCCTGAGCCTAATCCAATCCGATGACCCGGAAATTCACCTCCGAGAAAACGCAGCACAGACTGCTTTGACCAGTTTCCAGGCACACAAAAACGCCGTCCACTTTGTTCTTGGTCCTTCGGTCCGATATTAGATATTAGGTAGGACTTGCAGACTGGCTTTCCATGTTTTGAGATTTTGCTTTTCCACAGAGCGAGAGAAGGGTGCACCGTTCCCAGCGGCACTGCAATACCGGGTCGATGCGTGGAGCGAACGGAGCAAGCCCCTTTTTCGACTCCTGGTCCTAAAAATCCGTTTAATATGTTGTCCCCTTATAGAGGACGTATCAGATATTAAACTGATAAGAACAGATACTACACTTGATCTTAGCCAAAAGGCCGAGAAGCGATAACCCCCTGCCGTTGGCAGCACAAGGCCGCCCCTCCGGTCCGGCCCGTCCTCGTCGGGGTGTCGCAGTCTTTTACCATAACAATTGCTGGTGCTTAGCACCTCCGCCCACGGAGTCTCTGGCATTATCTGCCGACCGAGTTTTCTGTTTCCTTGCACAACTGTACAGGGCTCAGCCAAAGCGCTAAGCCCGCCAAAAATACGTTTAACTCTTTGGTGTTACTCTCCACGGAAGTCTTTAGTAAAAGGCGAAAGACTTGTACGTTATGAAGAGAAACCAGAGTAAGTACAGCCTCTCTCCGCAAGAGCGGCCAAAGACCCTAGTCGTCTCGGTCAACAGCTTCACGGTGCTCCCCCCTGTTTGGCTAGCTGCATAGCAAAGTACAGGCCACACCTTTGCTGGCACTCCACCCCGCCTTCTCGGGAGCCTGAGCCTAATCCAATCCGATGACCCGGAAATTCACCTCCGAGAAAACGCAGCACAGACTGCTTTGACCAGTTTCCAGGCGCACAAAAACGCCGTCCACTTTGTTCTTGGTCCTTCGGTCCGATATTAGATATTAGGTAGGACTTGCAGACTGGCTTTCCATGTTTTGAGATTTTGCTTTTCCACAGAGCGAGAGAAGGGTGCACCGTTCCCAGCGGCACTGCAATACCGGGTCGATGCGTGGAGCGAACGGAGCAAGCCCCTTTTTCGACTCCTGGTCCTAAAAATCCGTTTAATATGTTGTCCCCTTATAGAGAACGTATCAGATATTAAACTGATAAGAACAGATACTACACTTGATCTTAGCCAAAAGGCCGAGAAGCGATAACCCCCTGCCGTTGGCAGCACAAGGCCGCCCCTCCGGTCCGGCCCGTCCTCGTCGGGGTGTCGCAGTCTTTTACCATAACAATTGCTGGTGCTTAGCACCTCCGCCCACGGAGTCTCTGGCATTATCTGCCGACCGAGTTTTCTGTTTCCTTGCACAACTGTACAGGGCTCAGCCAAAGCGCTAAGCCCGCCAAAAATACGTTTAACTCTTTGGTGTTACTCTCCACGGAAGTCTTTAGTAAAAGGCGAAAGACTTGTACGTTATGAAGAGAAACCAGAGTAAGTACAGCCTCTCTCCGCAAGAGCGGCCAAAGACCCTAGTCGTCTCGGTCAACAGCTTCACGGTGCTCCCCCCTGTTTGGCTAGCTGCATAGCAAAGTACAGGCCACACCTTTGCTGGCACTCCACCCCGCCTTCTCGGGAGCCTGAGCCTAATCCAATCCGATGACCCGGAAATTCACCTCCGAGAAAACGCAGCACAGACTGCTTTGACCAGTTTCCAGGCGCACAAAAACGCCGTCCACTTTGTTCTTGGTCCTTCGGTCCGATATTAGATATTAGGTAGGACTTGCAGACTGGCTTTCCATGTTTTGAGATTTTGCTTTTCCACAGAGCGAGAGAAGGGTGCACCGTTCCCAGCGGCACTGCAATACCGGGTCGATGCGTGGAGCGAACGGAGCAAGCCCCTTTTTCGACTCCTGGTCCTAAAAATCCGTTTAATATGTTGTCCCCTTATAGAGGACGTATCAGATATTAAACTGATAAGAACAGATACTACACTTGATCTTAGCCAAAAGGCCGAGAAGCGATAACCCCCTGCCGTTGGCAGCACAAGGCCGCCCCTCCGGTCCGGCCCGTCCTCGTCGGGGTGTCGCAGTCTTTTACCATAACAGTTGCTGGTGCTTAGCACCTCCGCCCACGGAGTCTCTGGCATTATCTGCCGACCTAGTTTTCTGTTTCCTTGCACAACTGTACAGGGCTCAGCCAAAGCGCTAAGCCCGCCAAAAATACGTTTAACTCTTTGGTGTTACTCTCCACGGAAGTCTTTAGTAAAAGGCGAAAGACTTGAACGTTATGAAGAGAAACCAGAGTAAGTACAGCCTCTCTCCGCAAGAGCGGCCAAAGACCCTAGTCGTCTCGGTCAACAGCTTCACGGTGCTCCCCCCTGTTTGGCTAGCTGCATAGCAAAGTACAGGCCACACCTTTGCTGGCACTCCACCCCGCCTTCTCGGGAGCCTGAGCCTAATCCAATCCGATGACCCGGAAATTCACCTCCGAGAAAACGCAGCACAGACTGCTTTGACCAGTTTCCAGGCGCACAAAAACGCCGTCCACTTTGTTCTTGGTCCTTCGGTCCGATATTAGATATTAGGTAGGACTTGCAGACTGGCTTTCCATGTTTTGAGATTTTGCTTTTCCACAGAGCGAGAGAAGGGTGCACCGTTCCCAGCGGCACTGCAATACCGGGTCGATGCGTGGAGCGAACGGAGCAAGCCCCTTTTTCGACTCCTGGTCCTAAAAATCCGTTTAATATGTTGTCCCCTTATAGAGGACGTATCAGATATTAAACTGATAAGAACAGATACTACACTTGATCTTAGCCAAAAGGCCGAGAAGCGATAACCCCCTGCCGTTGGCAGCACAAGGCCGCCCCTCCGGTCCGGCCCGTCCTCGTCGGGGTGTCGCAGTCTTTTACCATAACAATTGCTGGTGCTTAGCACCTCCGCCCACGGAGTCTCTGGCATTATCTGCCGACCGAGTTTTCTGTTTCCTTGCACAACTGTACAGGGCTCAGCCAAAGCGCTAAGCCCGCCAAAAATACCTTTAACTCTTTGGTGTTACTCTCCACGGAAGTCTTTAGTAAAAGGCGAAAGACTTGTACGTTATGAAGAGAAACCAGAGTAAGTACAGCCTCTCTCCGCAAGAGCGGCCAAAGACCCTAGTCGTCTCGGTCAACAGCTTCACGGTGCTCCCCCCTGTTTGGCTAGCTGCATAGCAAAGTACAGGCCACACCTTTGCTGGCACTCCACCCCGCCTTCTCGGGAGCCTGAGCCTAATCCAATCCGATGACCCGGAAATTCACCTCCGAGAAAACGCAGCACAGACTGCTTTGACCAGTTTCCAGGCGCACAAAAACGCCGTCCACTTTGTTCTTGGTCCTTCGGTCCGATATTAGATATTAGGTAGGACTTGCAGACTGGCTTTCCATGTTTTGAGATTTTGCTTTTCCACAGAGCGAGAGAAGGGTGCACCGTTCCCAGCGGCACTGCAATACCGGGTCGATGCGTGGAGCGAACGGAGCAAGCCCCTTTTTCGACTCCTGGTCCTAAAAATCCGTTTAATATGTTGTCCCCTTATAGAGGACGTATCAGATATTAAACTGATAAGAACAGATACTACACTTGATCTTAGCCAAAAGGCCGAGAAGCGATAACCCCCTGCCGTTGGCAGCACAAGGCCGCCCCTCCGGTCCGGCCCGTCCTCGTCGGGGTGTCGCAGTCTTTTACCATAACAATTGCTGGTGCTTAGCACCTCCGCCCACGGAGTCTCTGGCATTATCTGCCGACCGAGTTTTCTGTTTCCTTGCACAACTGTACAGGGCTCAGCCAAAGCGCTAAGCCCGCCAAAAATACGTTTAACTCTTTGGTGTTACTCTCCACGGAAGTCTTTAGTAAAAGGCGAAAGACTTGTACGTTATGAAGAGAAACCAGAGTAAGTACAGCCTCTCTCCGCAAGAGCGGCCAAAGACCCTAGTCGTCTCGGTCAACAGCTTCACGGTGCTCCCCCCTGTTTGGCTAGCTGCATAGCAAAGTACAGGCCACACCTTTGCTGGCACTCCACCCCGCCTTCTCGGGAGCCTGAGCCTAATCCAATCCGATGACCCGGAAATTCACCTCCGAGAAAACGCAGCACAGACTGCTTTGACCAGTTTCCAGGCGCACAAAAACGCCGTCCACTTTGTTCTTGGTCCTTCGGTCCGATATTAGATATTAGGTAGGACTTGCAGACTGGCTTTCCATGTTTTGAGATTTTGCTTTTCCACAGAGCGAGAGAAGGGTGCACCGTTCCCAGCGGCACTGCAATACCGGGTCGATGCGTGGAGCGAACGGAGCAAGCCCCTTTTTCGACTCCTGGTCCTAAAAATCCGTTTAATATGTTGTCCCCTTATAGAGAACGTATCAGATATTAAACTGATAAGAACAGATACTACACTTGATCTTAGCCAAAAGGCCGAGAAGCGATAACCCCCTGCCGTTGGCAGCACAAGGCCGCCCCTCCGGTCCGGCCCGTCCTCGTCGGGGTGTCGCAGTCTTTTACCATAACAATTGCTGGTGCTTAGCACCTCCGCCCACGGAGTCTCTGGCATTATCTGCCGACCGAGTTTTCTGTTTCCTTGCACAACTGTACAGGGCTCAGCCAAAGCGCTAAGCCCGCCAAAAATACGTTTAACTCTTTGGTGTTACTCTCCACGGAAGTCTTTAGTAAAAGGCGAAAGACTTGTACGTTATGAAGAGAAACCAGAGTAAGTACAGCCTCTCTCCGCAAGAGCGGCCAAAGACCCTAGTCGTCTCGGTCAACAGCTTCACGGTGCTCCCCCCTGTTTGGCTAGCTGCATAGCAAAGTACAGGCCACACCTTTGCTGGCACTCCACCCCGCCTTCTCGGGAGCCTGAGCCTAATCCAATCCGATGACCCGGAAATTCACCTCCGAGAAAACGCAGCACAGACTGCTTTGACCAGTTTCCAGGCGCACAAAAACGCCGTCCACTTTGTTCTTGGTCCTTCGGTCCGATATTAGATATTAGGTAGGACTTGCAGACTGGCTTTCCATGTTTTGAGATTTTGCTTTTCCACAGAGCGAGAGAAGGGTGCACCGTTCCCAGCGGCACTGCAATACCGGGTCGATGCGTGGAGCGAACGGAGCAAGCCCCTTTTTCGACTCCTGGTCCTAAAAATCCGTTTAATATGTTGTCCCCTTATAGAGGACGTATCAGATATTAAACTGATAAGAACAGATACTACACTTGATCTTAGCCAAAAGGCCGAGAAGCGATAACCCCCTGCCGTTGGCAGCACAAGGCCGCCCCTCCGGTCCGGCCCGTCCTCGTCGGGGTGTCGCAGTCTTTTACCATAACAATTGCTGGTGCTTAGCACCTCCGCCCACGGAGTCTCTGGCATTATCTGCCGACCGAGTTTTCTGTTTCCTTGCACAACTGTACAGGGCTCAGCCAAAGCGCTAAGCCCGCCAAAAATACGTTTAACTCTTTGGTGTTACTCTCCACGGAAGTCTTTAGTAAAAGGCGAAAGACTTGTACGTTATGAAGAGAAACCAGAGTAAGTACAGCCTCTCTCCGCAAGAGCGGCCAAAGACCCTAGTCGTCTCGGTCAACAGCTTCACGGTGCTCCCCCCTGTTTGGCTAGCTGCATAGCAAAGTACAGGCCACACCTTTGCTGGCACTCCACCCCGCCTTCTCGGGAGCCTGAGCCTAATCCAATCCGATGACCCGGAAATTCACCTCCGAGAAAACGCAGCACAGACTGCTTTGACCAGTTTCCAGGCGCACAAAAACGCCGTCCACTTTGTTCTTGGTCCTTCGGTCCGATATTAGATATTAGGTAGGACTTGCAGACTGGCTTTCCATGTTTTGAGATTTTGCTTTTCCACAGAGCGAGAGAAGGGTGCACCGTTCCCAGCGGCACTGCAATACCGGGTCGATGCGTGGAGCGAACGGAGCAAGCCCCTTTTTCGACTCCTGGTCCTAAAAATCCGTTTAATATGTTGTCCCCTTATAGAGAACGTATCAGATATTAAACTGATAAGAACAGATACTACACTTGATCTTAGCCAAAAGGCCGAGAAGCGATAACCCCCTGCCGTTGGCAGCACAAGGCCGCCCCTCCGGTCCGGCCCGTCCTCGTCGGGGTGTCGCAGTCTTTTACCATAACAATTGCTGGTGCTTAGCACCTCCGCCCACGGAGTCTCTGGCATTATCTGCCGACCGAGTTTTCTGTTTCCTTGCACAACTGTACAGGGCTCAGCCAAAGCGCTAAGCCCGCCAAAAATACGTTTAACTCTTTGGTGTTACTCTCCACGGAAGTCTTTAGTAAAAGGCGAAAGACTTGTACGTTATGAAGAGAAACCAGAGTAAGTACAGCCTCTCTCCGCAAGAGCGGCCAAAGACCCTAGTCGTCTCGGTCAACAGCTTCACGGTGCTCCCCCCTGTTTGGCTAGCTGCATAGCAAAGTACAGGCCACACCTTTGCTGGCACTCCACCCCGCCTTCTCGGGAGCCTGAGCCTAATCCAATCCGATGACCCGGAAATTCACCTCCGAGAAAACGCAGCACAGACTGCTTTGACCAGTTTCCAGGCGCACAAAAACGCCGTCCACTTTGTTCTTGGTCCTTCGGTCCGATATTAGATATTAGGTAGGACTTGCAGACTGGCTTTCCATGTTTTGAGATTTTGCTTTTCCACAGAGCGAGAGAAGGGTGCACCGTTCCCAGCGGCACTGCAATACCGGGTCGATGCGTGGAGCGAACGGAGCAAGCCCCTTTTTCGACTCCTGGTCCTAAAAATCCGTTTAATATGTTGTCCCCTTATAGAGGACGTATCAGATATTAAACTGATAAGAACAGATACTACACTTGATCTTAGCCAAAAGGCCGAGAAGCGATAACCCCCTGCCGTTGGCAGCACAAGGCCGCCCCTCCGGTCCGGCCCGTCCTCGTCGGGGTGTCGCAGTCTTTTACCATAACAGTTGCTGGTGCTTAGCACCTCCGCCCACGGAGTCTCTGGCATTATCTGCCGACCTAGTTTTCTGTTTCCTTGCACAACTGTACAGGGCTCAGCCAAAGCGCTAAGCCCGCCAAAAATACGTTTAACTCTTTGGTGTTACTCTCCACGGAAGTCTTTAGTAAAAGGCGAAAGACTTGAACGTTATGAAGAGAAACCAGAGTAAGTACAGCCTCTCTCCGCAAGAGCGGCCAAAGACCCTAGTCGTCTCGGTCAACAGCTTCACGGTGCTCCCCCCTGTTTGGCTAGCTGCATAGCAAAGTACAGGCCACACCTTTGCTGGCACTCCACCCCGCCTTCTCGGGAGCCTGAGCCTAATCCAATCCGATGACCCGGAAATTCACCTCCGAGAAAACGCAGCACAGACTGCTTTGACCAGTTTCCAGGCGCACAAAAACGCCGTCCACTTTGTTCTTGGTCCTTCGGTCCGATATTAGATATTAGGTAGGACTTGCAGACTGGCTTTCCATGTTTTGAGATTTTGCTTTTCCACAGAGCGAGAGAAGGGTGCACCGTTCCCAGCGGCACTGCAATACCGGGTCGATGCGTGGAGCGAACGGAGCAAGCCCCTTTTTCGACTCCTGGTCCTAAAAATCCGTTTAATATGTTGTCCCCTTATAGAGGACGTATCAGATATTAAACTGATAAGAACAGATACTACACTTGATCTTAGCCAAAAGGCCGAGAAGCGATAACCCCCTGCCGTTGGCAGCACAAGGCCGCCCCTCCGGTCCGGCCCGTCCTCGTCGGGGTGTCGCAGTCTTTTACCATAACAATTGCTGGTGCTTAGCACCTCCGCCCACGGAGTCTCTGGCATTATCTGCCGACCGAGTTTTCTGTTTCCTTGCACAACTGTACAGGGCTCAGCCAAAGCGCTAAGCCCGCCAAAAATACGTTTAACTCTTTGGTGTTACTCTCCACGGAAGTCTTTAGTAAAAGGCGAAAGACTTGTACGTTATGAAGAGAAACCAGAGTAAGTACAGCCTCTCTCTGCAAGAGCGGCCAAAGACCCTAGTCGTCTCGGTCAACAGCTTCACGGTGCTCCCCCCTGTTTGGCTAGCTGCATAGCAAAGTACAGGCCACACCTTTGCTGGCACTCCACCCCGCCTTCTCGGGAGCCTGAGCCTAATCCAATCCGATGACCCGGAAATTCACCTCCGAGAAAACGCAGCACAGACTGCTTTGACCAGTTTCCAGGCGCACAAAAACGCCGTCCACTTTGTTCTTGGTCCTTCGGTCCGATATTAGATATTAGGTAGGACTTGCAGACTGGCTTTCCATGTTTTGAGATTTTGCTTTTCCACAGAGCGAGAGAAGGGTGCACCGTTCCCAGCGGCACTGCAATACCGGGTCGATGCGTGGAGCGAACGGAGCAAGCCCCTTTTTCGACTCCTGGTCCTAAAAATCCGTTTAATATGTTGTCCCCTTATAGAGGACGTATCAGATATTAAACTGATAAGAACAGATACTACACTTGATCTTAGCCAAAAGGCCGAGAAGCGATAACCCCCTGCCGTTGGCAGCACAAGGCCGCCCCTCCGGTCCGGCCCGTCCTCGTCGGGGTGTCGCAGTCTTTTACCATAACAATTGCTGGTGCTTAGCACCTCCGCCCACGGAGTCTCTGGCATTATCTGCCGACCGAGTTTTCTGTTTCCTTGCACAACTGTACAGGGCTCAGCCAAAGCGCTAAGCCCGCCAAAAATACGTTTAACTCTTTGGTGTTACTCTCCACGGAAGTCTTTAGTAAAAGGCGAAAGACTTGTACGTTATGAAGAGAAACCAGAGTAAGTACAGCCTCTCTCCGCAAGAGCGGCCAAAGACCCTAGTCGTCTCGGTCAACAGCTTCACGGTGCTCCCCCCTGTTTGGCTAGCTGCATAGCAAAGTACAGGCCACACCTTTGCTGGCACTCCACCCCGCCTTCTCGGGAGCCTGAGCCTAATCCAATCCGATGACCCGGAAATTCACCTCCGAGAAAACGCAGCACAGACTGCTTTGACCAGTTTCCAGGCGCACAAAAACGCCGTCCACTTTGTTCTTGGTCCTTCGGTCCGATATTAGATATTAGGTAGGACTTGCAGACTGGCTTTCCATGTTTTGAGATTTTGCTTTTCCACAGAGCGAGAGAAGGGTGCACCGTTCCCAGCGGCACTGCAATACCGGGTCGATGCGTGGAGCGAACGGAGCAAGCCCCTTTTTCGACTCCTGGTCCTAAAAATCCGTTTAATATGTTGTCCCCTTATAGAGAACGTATCAGATATTAAACTGATAAGAACAGATACTACACTTGATCTTAGCCAAAAGGCCGAGAAGCGATAACCCCCTGCCGTTGGCAGCACAAGGCCGCCCCTCCGGTCCGGCCCGTCCTCGTCGGGGTGTCGCAGTCTTTTACCATAACAATTGCTGGTGCTTAGCACCTCCGCCCACGGAGTCTCTGGCATTATCTGCCGACCGAGTTTTCTGTTTCCTTGCACAACTGTACAGGGCTCAGCCAAAGCGCTAAGCCCGCCAAAAATACGTTTAACTCTTTGGTGTTACTCTCCACGGAAGTCTTTAGTAAAAGGCGAAAGACTTGTACGTTATGAAGAGAAACCAGAGTAAGTACAGCCTCTCTCCGCAAGAGCGGCCAAAGACCCTAGTCGTCTCGGTCAACAGCTTCACGGTGCTCCCCCCTGTTTGGCTAGCTGCATAGCAAAGTACAGGCCACACCTTTGCTGGCACTCCACCCCGCCTTCTCGGGAGCCTGAGCCTAATCCAATCCGATGACCCGGAAATTCACCTCCGAGAAAACGCAGCACAGACTGCTTTGACCAGTTTCCAGGCGCACAAAAACGCCGTCCACTTTGTTCTTGGTCCTTCGGTCCGATATTAGATATTAGGTAGGACTTGCAGACTGGCTTTCCATGTTTTGAGATTTTGCTTTTCCACAGAGCGAGAGAAGGGTGCACCGTTCCCAGCGGCACTGCAATACCGGGTCGATGCGTGGAGCGAACGGAGCAAGCCCCTTTTTCGACTCCTGGTCCTAAAAATCCGTTTAATATGTTGTCCCCTTATAGAGGACGTATCAGATATTAAACTGATAAGAACAGATACTACACTTGATCTTAGCCAAAAGGCCGAGAAGCGATAACCCCCTGCCGTTGGCAGCACAAGGCCGCCCCTCCGGTCCGGCCCGTCCTCGTCGGGGTGTCGCAGTCTTTTACCATAACAGTTGCTGGTGCTTAGCACCTCCGCCCACGGAGTCTCTGGCATTATCTGCCGACCTAGTTTTCTGTTTCCTTGCACAACTGTACAGGGCTCAGCCAAAGCGCTAAGCCCGCCAAAAATACGTTTAACTCTTTGGTGTTACTCTCCACGGAAGTCTTTAGTAAAAGGCGAAAGACTTGTACGTTATGAAGAGAAACCAGAGTAAGTACAGCCTCTCTCCGCAAGAGCGGCCAAAGACCCTAGTCGTCTCGGTCAACAGCTTCACGGTGCTCCCCCCTGTTTGGCTAGCTGCATAGCAAAGTACAGGCCACACCTTTGCTGGCACTCCACCCCGCCTTCTCGGGAGCCTGAGCCTAATCCAATCCGATGACCCGGAAATTCACCTCCGAGAAAACGCAGCACAGACTGCTTTGACCAGTTTCCAGGCGCACAAAAACGCCGTCCACTTTGTTCTTGGTCCTTCGGTCCGATATTAGATATTAGGTAGGACTTGCAGACTGGCTTTCCATGTTTTGAGATTTTGCTTTTCCACAGAGCGAGAGAAGGGTGCACCGTTCCCAGCGGCACTGCAATACCGGGTCGATGCGTGGAGCGAACGGAGCAAGCCCCTTTTTCGACTCCTGGTCCTAAAAATCCGTTTAATATGTTGTCCCCTTATAGAGGACGTATCAGATATTAAACTGATAAGAACAGATACTACACTTGATCTTAGCCAAAAGGCCGAGAAGCGATAACCCCCTGCCGTTGGCAGCACAAGGCCGCCCCTCCGGTCCGGCCCGTCCTCGTCGGGGTGTCGCAGTCTTTTACCATAACAGTTGCTGGTGCTTAGCACCTCCGCCCACGGAGTCTCTGGCATTATCTGCCGACCGAGTTTTCTGTTTCCTTGCACAACTGTACAGGGCTCAGCCAAAGCGCTAAGCCCGCCAAAAATACGTTTAACTCTTTAGTGTTACTCTCCACGGAAGTCTTTAGTAAAAGGCGAAAGACTTGTACGTTATGAAGAGAAACCAGAGTAAGTACAGCCTCTCTCCGCAAGAGCGGCCAAAGACCCTAGTCGTCTCGGTCAACAGCTTCACGGTGCTCCCCCCTGTTTGGCTAGCTGCATAGCAAAGTACAGGCCACACCTTTGCTGGCACTCCACCCCGCCTTCTCGGGAGCCTGAGCCTAATCCAATCCGATGACCCGGAAATTCACCTCCGAGAAAACGCAGCACAGACTGCTTTGACCAGTTTCCAGGCGCACAAAAACGCCGTCCACTTTGTTCTTGGTCCTTCGGTCCGATATTAGATATTAGGTAGGACTTGCAGACTGGCTTTCCATGTTTTGAGATTTTGCTTTTCCACAGAGCGAGAGAAGGGTGCACCGTTCCCAGCGGCACTGCAATACCGGGTCGATGCGTGGAGCGAACGGAGCAAGCCCCTTTTTCGACTCCTGGTCCTAAAAATCCGTTTAATATGTTGTCCCCTTATAGAGGACGTATCAGATATTAAACTGATAAGAACAGATACTACACTTGATCTTAGCCAAAAGGCCGAGAAGCGATAACCCCCTGCCGTTGGCAGCACAAGGCCGCCCCTCCGGTCCGGCCCGTCCTCGTCGGGGTGTCGCAGTCTTTTACCATAACAATTGCTGGTGCTTAGCACCTCCGCCCACGGAGTCTCTGGCATTATCTGCCGACCGAGTTTTCTGTTTCCTTGCACAACTGTACAGGGCTCAGCCAAAGCGCTAAGCCCGCCAAAAATACCTTTAACTCTTTGGTGTTACTCTCCACGGAAGTCTTTAGTAAAAGGCGAAAGACTTGTACGTTATGAAGAGAAACCAGAGTAAGTACAGCCTCTCTCCGCAAGAGCGGCCAAAGACCCTAGTCGTCTCGGTCAACAGCTTCACGGTGCTCCCCCCTGTTTGGCTAGCTGCATAGCAAAGTACAGGCCACACCTTTGCTGGCACTCCACCCCGCCTTCTCGGGAGCCTGAGCCTAATCCAATCCGATGACCCGGAAATTCACCTCCGAGAAAACGCAGCACAGACTGCTTTGACCAGTTTCCAGGCGCACAAAAACGCCGTCCACTTTGTTCTTGGTCCTTCGGTCCGATATTAGATATTAGGTAGGACTTGCAGACTGGCTTTCCATGTTTTGAGATTTTGCTTTTCCACAGAGCGAGAGAAGGGTGCACCGTTCCCAGCGGCACTGCAATACCGGGTCGATGCGTGGAGCGAACGGAGCAAGCCCCTTTTTCGACTCCTGGTCCTAAAAATCCGTTTAATATGTTGTCCCCTTATAGAGAACGTATCAGATATTAAACTGATAAGAACAGATACTACACTTGATCTTAGCCAAAAGGCCGAGAAGCGATAACCCCCTGCCGTTGGCAGCACAAGGCCGCCCCTCCGGTCCGGCCCGTCCTCGTCGGGGTGTCGCAGTCTTTTACCATAACAATTGCTGGT